>NW_015168666.1:657547-720103 GCF_001447785.1 Gekko japonicus | reverse complement strand
GGCCCCCCCCCCCCCCGTCGGAATGACGAGACAGACGACAGATTGGAGTCAATCAAGGGCCAGTTTATTAACTATTTAACAAACTACAAACTGAGCCACAAGGGAACTAAGTGGGTGCGGGACCAGGCATGGCCAGTGTCAGCTGACCAACCTCCTTGCCTTATACAGGGCAAGCCACCAGCCCCAGTCTTAAGCCACCAACCTGGCTTGCAACTGGCAGCCCAATCCACTGGTTGCCACCCAGGGGCACCTACCCCTGAAGCCATACAGCTTGCAGGGAGGAGCTTACCTAAGAGATTCCCAGAGGTGATCATCCCTCCCAGCCCTGGACTGTAAAACCTGAAGGCTGTTCCTGTTGACCCCCCTTATTCCCAAATGGGAAATGGCTTACGGTGCTCACCGTTCCGTTCTCTTACCCGCACTCCTCTGCCGTTCGCAAGGCCAAGCCTCTGCTTTGGCCAAAGTGACCCACAAGCAGCACAAGGCTGTCCTAAACCCTTGTCACAAGTCTTCCAGGAATAAGTCATTGCCTTTGTTTGTTAGATGAATGCCATCATCCCTATACAGGCCCTGCAGCTCAACCCATATACCAGGATATGGCAAAAACTGACCCAAACCACCCTCCATAGCCTTTCTCATCAGACGGTTGGCTTTAAGCCGTGCTCTATCAAAGCACCTAGGGTCTCCAATGCTATGCCATACCTGCCTGGGCAGCATGGCCGACCACACTATCAGAACCCCAGGCCACCTCGCTCTTATCGTTGCGAGGTCTGCCTTGGCCTGAATGACCAAGCCTTTACACTTCATCAAGCCCAAGTCATTGCCCCCTAGGTGCACAATCAAAACGTGTGGAGGAGGCCCACGACTCTCCTCAAACAACAAGAGGAGGAGGCTGGGCCATCTCATGCCCCTCCTTCCCCACCATTCAACCAGTGCCCACTCATTGAGCCCCAGCGGAGACCCATCATGCATCCTCTTGGCCCAGTGAGTGGCCCAAAACACCATACTGTGGCCGCAGACGGTAACTTGTCTTTTTGCCCACAAGCCACCCAATCCTGAAAAAGAACTAGATTAGTAACTGCAATAGAAATAAAAACTTGCACATGGTCATGTAACTCTTGTAAAAACTGGATCGCCAATGACCTATATTTCTAATCTCAACAGTTGAATACCCCATGGCAGCCTCAGTAGACGCTGCACCTATTCTAAAATAATGGGTCCCAAAACGGCAGCCACCTAACTTCAGCTGTAAAAGAGCTTTCCGGGTCAAAGCCCAAAATTGAAATTTAGTGAGGGGGGAACCGTCTCTATGCCGAAACAGGACTTCCTCTCCCTCACCACTCATTCTCAGGTACTGTCGCAATGCCAACACAGGGCATAACTCCATCTCTGAACAAGGTCCCAGCTCAACTGTAGTGCTCTACTCACTTGATCTGTTTTTGATTGCCTAATGGTTAAGGTGACACCTTCCCCTCGCATCCTAATGTCCCCAGAGTAAAGAGCACTGCCAGAGACATCTTGTTGAGAACTTGCCATGACCTCACTGATATGCAGAGCTCCAAAAAATGTGACCAAAGAAGATGCATACAAAGGGGCTGCCTCATATTCATCTGTGCAGAGCCTAGGCCATTGTAATCTGAGGCCTCTAAGCACTGTTGGTGTCAAGGGCTCCCATGTGTCTTTATTCCTAACATCCTCCCGTGACCAACCCTCCAGCATTTTCTGAATATGGAAATTGCCAGATCTGCCATCATACCTGGCGGCCTTGCTAGCATAAGCGAGGGATGCTAGGCTGCCCTTGATGGAACTTACTGACAAACCCTTACCTTTCATGGACACACAGTATTGCATCAGCTGGGACACTGGGATGGGCCAGACTTGTGGAAGGCCAACCTCCTGCCTAAATGTTATAAACTGTTGGCCTACCCTCCTATATGAGCTCCACGTGGATGGGGCAAGGGCCAAGCAATTGCTCTTTCAGCCTCAGCCCGCCAATCTGCCACATGCCTGTGGGCATCCTTACCAGGAACTGGTCTGCTTCCAGGGCCAGCTGACAGAACCTCTCCTTTTTTGAGAGAGAGAGCATCAGTAACCCCATTACTGACCCCCGGCACATGCCTAGCCATAAACAGTATATTGTTCTTCAAACAAAGTAATGTAAACTCCCTGACTAGGCCCTTGACCCTCAGGGACTTAGATGTTGATGAATTGATAACATGCACCGTGGCCAGATTGTCACACCAGAAATGGACACACCAGTTGGCAAACTCCCTAGTCCAAATCCCTACTGCTACCACAATTGGGGAAAATTCCAAATGGGTAAGGTCTTTGACCCAGCCCAACTGGAACCATTCAACTGGCCAGTCTTTGGCACACTAGTGGCCATGGAAATAAACCCCAAAGCTGGAAGAGCCCGCCATATCAGATGTGACCTGCAGCTCGGCTTCTATTAAAACATCCTCTCTCCAGAAGGATACCCCATTGTATGACTCCAGAAAATCCTTTCAAATTAATAGGTCCTCCCTCATACCTCCTGTCGCATGGTTCCTGTGACGTGGGAAGCTTAAGCCCTTCATGGCGTTGCATAACCACCTAAGAAATGCACACCCTGGTGCCACAACCTTGCAAGCAAAGATGGCCCACAAGCTTATGTAAGTCAAACAAAGTTATCTTCCTCAGCCCACTGGCCCAATAAATCAGCATTCGTATTACCTGCAGTTTTTCAGCTGACAACCTAGACAATTGCCTCACCGTATCAATTTCAATGCCCAGGAATGTCAACATAGGAGACGGACCGTCAGTTTTTTCTTGTGCCACGGGCACGCCCAACTCCCCTGCCAATTGCATAAAACTGGAAAGCAAAAATTCATATTGCCCTGTACCAGCTCAGCCCACAAATAAAAAATCATCAAGGTAGTGTGCAGTGCTGCACAGTCCCGACCTGAACTGCAAGGTCTATTCCAAGAAGGAACTAAACCTCTCGCATACCAAACAAGACACAGAGGAACTCATGGGGAGGGCTCTATCCATACAGAACTGTCCATCAAATGCAGAACCTAATAACTCAAAATCAACCGGGAGAACAGGCAGAAGGCAGACTTGATGTCACATTTCGCAAGTTCTGCCCCACGTGCACAGCTGCAAACCACCCACATTGCCTGATCAAAAGATGTATATTTAACTAATTCCCCACGGGGTAGGACAAATGGTGAATGAGGTGGTACTCCCCAGGGGCTTTCTTGGGAACTATTCCCAATGGGGACACCCTCAAATTTGGAATCAGGAGGGACAGGAAAGGTCCGAGGACTCTCCCCTCCTTACATTCCTTGGCATTTTTTCCCCAAACTATGACATCAAAACCCCTAACAGACTTCAAATTAGGAGCCCAATACGGCCTCCTGTCACCCTGATATGGTATCCTAAAGCCCCAAATAATCCCCTCCAACAGAAACATTCTATCCTGCTGGTTGGGATAATCCAGCAAAAGACACTCCAGCTCCACCACCTTAACTGGACTGGGACCTTTTGTCAGTAGGGATATTGTGGCCCCCACCACCCCCTGAGCGCTTGCCTCCCCTGTCTCTGAACTGGACCTTTGTTTTGGGGCAGCCAGAAAAGGCATGAGGCTCTGCGCACAATGGGCATTCATGCCGATGGGCATTCATGCCGTAAGGAGCAGGTTTTTCTACCACATGTACCCTGGGAAGTGAATTCCCAGCAAAGAGGGCATCGCTAAGTAGGCTGCACGAGCTGAGTCCTAGTATTAGACTGTCCCTGCAATCTATGTACCACATGTCCACTATTAGAATGCTCAGTACCCAATGCCCATGATGTGGACATGAATTGCAACCACAGATGTGGGTAAATCTGGTCCCATCTTAACGCCAAATTCATCGCCACCCTCATGCAAAAACCCTCATCATATTCCATCCAAGCACTACAAGTAAAGCCGGTATATGCTTTGTATATGATGTCCATATACTGAAGTAAGGCACTATCACCCCTGCATATATAAGGAAACCAGGGTACCAATTTGCCCAGGTCTGGTCTGGTCTACCCTACGCCTCTGAAGGCGTTCCTTATCATGTTCATCAAGGTCCTCTTTATCTTTTTTGTCCAGCTCCCTAAACAACAGTGTGAAGACATCAACATAGTCTCCCTTGAGAATTTTATCCCTGGTGTTTGTAGAAAGGTGATCACCTAAAGGCATCACTACATCCCCATCTGGCAATGCCTTGGCAGGCACTTCCTCATATGTATAACACCCAGAACCTGGGTAACCTCACCCCGGCCAACTACCTTGAGGGTATTGTGTTGAAATAGGTGCTGGGCCACCACAACCAGCATGTGGTGGGCCTCCTTGTCGCGGGCCATGTGTCCAGGATGTCCCAGAAACCTGTGAATTATCTTCTTCTTTTTTTACAACAGCCCAGAGGTACCTTGACCTGCAAGACCCCAAGGCACATCAGCACAGCAGGACTGGCATTGTCCCCCTTACCTTCTTGAGGTGGAGGGCCTTTATACAGCTCCAGTTGATGACCTTCTGTGCCCTCGGCTCCTGCCTCCTCACAGACCTGCTGGCGGGACCCTACTGCCATAGAGCTTGCCACTGCAGAGGTGCCCTGACCATCCTCCAATAGTGCAAAGCAAGCAAGCACCTGAACCTGGAAGGAAGTAGTAGAAGACTGCTTAGCTTTTTTAGCCCTGACTGGCACTTCATGTGCTGCTGGCAGCCTACCTTGTTGGTTCTTCAGGGTCTCTAGTAGTGCTAAAATGGCAGCATTAACTGGGTCCCCTTGTTCATCATCTGAGGGGATTGTGGGTACTGGCTTCTGAGAGGGCTTCTTGGGGGCCAGCTGCTTACCTATGGAGGTGCCCTGGCCCTTCTTAGGAGTCATCAAAATTTTAGACCACAAAGGCACAGACAAAAATCAATACCTCCAATAAGTGTATTATGGGCCCCTGGTGGGTAATTGCACTGAATCCCAATGACAGTAAACCAGGCCTAAAGCCTAAGAATACCCTGCCTAAAACTGGCCTAATCTGCCCCTACAAGAGGTAAACTAGTGCCCCCATCTAATGCCCAGGAAAGCATTCTACAATAGCTGTAGGCATGCCACTCCCACTCAGCGCCCCAGTGTCACCTACTGCCTTCCTCAGGCATGCCAGTCCACCACGGCACCACCTTAGTGCTCTACTGTCACTGTCACTGGGGTCAAGAGCCCCACCTGCCTCAGCATCACCTCAGCCTAAGGCCTGAGGCCTACCCACTGGAGTGCTGCTGAGCCCCAAGGTCTGCCACCAGCCAAGTCCCCAACTGCGACCTCCCCATAAGGAACCTGGCGCTAGTGCATCAGGCTCCTGCCCCTCCTTCGCCACCCATGTTCCCGCAGGCCTGTGCTGTTGCCACCTCTCCTCTGAGCTCTGCAGGCTGCAGCTGCCACTCAGCTGGCCCACGCTGTCAGCCCGCTCTGCCACCGATCCCCACCGGCCTCCAATGTCGCTGTGCCACTGCTGCCAAAAACCAGGCCACTCACCAATGCACAACAGGCCCCAGGCTGGCCCAGAAGACACAGCACTTTATCGTGCTCAGAGCTCCTCCAAGCCTGAGCACATGGCAGCAACTGGTTTGGGTGGGAGCAGAGCCTGGCTTATAAGGCGCCGGTGTTAGAGAATAAGCCTGATATTTGTTTTATGAACTATTTATTGCTAGACACAATGGACTGTGCACACACACATAGGCTCAGAAAGCTGTACACTTTAGGTCACCTGTTGTGATGCTACACATAGAGGGTGCCTGCACATAACTTACATGTAAATAAGGTTTCAGCTACAGAGTTTCCCAGCCTGGTGAAGAAGCACAAACCTCCATTATTGTGAGCAATGAAACAACAACTCTAGGAAGAGACAGCCCCCATGACAGAGCTGCTTGTAGTCAAGTACTACCCATCACCTGCTTTGTTCCTGAGCTGGAATTTCCTGCCATATGGACATTTGGTTATCAATGGAACTGGCCAGCTTCATCAGCACTACAATGAAGCATCCTGACACCTAGATTTCACACCTGTCCAGATGTCATACTTTGAGTAAGGTTTTAAGGTTACAATATTGGCCACCCCTCTTAGGTAACCTCCCCTTCCCACATGCAACCAATAGGATTGTTTTTGGGACGGACTAACAGGTAGGTGGGTCAAGAGGTTGGCACAGTTACCACCCATCTCTTGGACCCCCCTATAAAAGGAGAGAACCAGTCACCTGGCCCCTCCTACCTGGCTAGATAGCATCTCCCCCGCAACAACCCCTGTCTGCTTTTACTCCTATTGAGTCCCACTTACTATCCCCAACCCTTGCCTCTACTTTGATCTCCTGATCTGCAGTCAAGAGACCCACACGCGTTCCAGCTGGTTCTGGTCGTGAGTGAATTCCCTTTGTTTCCATTTCTTCCCCACTATTCTTCATTGGAACAATCAAGCTGCAAGACAGATAAGTATCGCCTGTCATCACCCCTACCTGGAACTGTGCTTATTTCATACTGTAATTCTTAGGAACTTGATTGAATGTGTGAGTGCATCAGTTTTGTTTGTAAGAGATATATTTTAAAGTAAAAGACATCTATTTTAACCACAACAGCCTCGAATACTTTACTGGTAACCCTTGGTGGGATCAGGACCTTGGTATAAACTGGCAAGAACCCATTTATAAATTGCCAATTGCTGTAAATAAAGCCATTCGGCTAACACTGGCTCCGCCCCCGCCTTGATTGTGACACCTTGTGTCGCAAAGCTGCCATCATCCCGCCCTCCTCCTGGGCAGCAAAATGGCCCCCACCCTCCATCAGCTTTGCCAGGAGGGTGGGAACCCAATTGCCTCAGTTTTGCTGCTAAAATGCAGGGGATACCTTTTGCAGTTGTTGTTGTTCAGTTGCACAGTCGAGTCCAACTCTTCGTGACCTCATGGACCACATCACACCAGGCCCTCCTGTTCTCCGCTGTCCTCCAGACTCTGCCCAATTTCATGTTCATTTCCTGTTCTCCGCTGTCCTCCAGACTCTGCCCAATTTCATGTTCATTTCATTGATAACACTGTCTAACCATCTCATCCTTTGCCGTCCCCTTCCTCTTTTACCTTCAATCTTTCCCAGCATCACAGTTTTCCCCAGTGAGTCCTCCAATCACATTTGGTGGCCAAAGTATTTGAGCTTCAGCTTCAGTATCTGGCCTTCCACAGAAGAGTCAGGGTTTATTTCTTTTAGGATTGGCTGATTTGATCTCCTTGCAGTCCAAGGGACTCTCAAGAGTCTTCTCCAGCACCCTAATGTGAAAGCATCTGTTCTTCAGTGCTCAGCCTTCCTTATGGTACAACTCTCACAGCCATATATTACTACTGGGAATACCATTGCTTTGACCATACGGACTTGTGTTGGTAGGGTGATGTCTCTACTTTTTATTATGCTGTCTAGGTTTGCTATAGCTTTCTTCCCAAGGAGCAGGCGTCTTTTAATTTCATGGCTGCAGTCACCGTCTGCAGTGACCTTGGATCCCAGGAACATGAATTTTGTCACTGCTTCCATGACTTCCTCTTCTATTTGCCGAGGAGTGATGGGGCCGGATACCATGATCTTAGTTTTTTTGATGTTGAGTTTCAAGCCAACTTTTGTGCTTTCCTCTTTCACCCTTAGCAAGATGCTTTTGAGGTCCTCTTCACTTTCTGCCATTAAAGTGGTATCATCTGCATACCTGAGGTTGTTGATGTTTCCCCCAGCAATCTTAATTCTGGCTTGTGATTCATCCAGGCTGGCATTTTGCATGATATACTCTACATAAAATTAAATCAGGGTGACAATATACCGACACATAAGATTAGCATCTTATTATTTTATCTGGTTTTGGCATAGTATTTTAATGTTGTATTTATTATTTATATGTATCTTGGAATTTTACTTGCTTGTAAGCCACCCTGAGCTGGCATCGGCCGGGAGGGTGGGATAAAAATAAATAAATACATCCTTGCCGTACTCCTTTTCCTATGCTAAAACAATAAGTTGTTCCATATCCAATTCTAACTGTTGCTTCTTGACCCTTATACAGGTTTCTCAAGAGACATATGAGGTGGTCTGGTATTCCCATCTCTTTAAGGACTTGCCACAGTTTGTTGTGATCCACACAATCAAAGGCTTTAGTGTAGTCAATGAAGCAGAAGTCAATGTTTTTCTGTACTCCCCTGCTTTCTCCATAATCCAGAGAATGTTGGCAATTTGATCTCTAGTTCCTCCACCTCTTCGAAACCCAGCTTGTACTTCTGGCAGTTCTCTATCCATGTACTGCTGAAGCCTAGCATGTGAAATGAGTGCAATTGTGTGATAGTTTGAACATTCCTTGGCATTGCCCTTCTTTAGGATTGGAATGTATACTGACCTTTTCCAATCCTGTGGCCACTGTTGCGTTTTCCAAATTTGCTGGCAAATTGAGTGCAGCACTTTAACAGCATCATCTTTTAAGACTTTGAATAGCTCAGCTGGGATACCATCACCTCCACTAGCTTTGTTGTTAGTAATGCCTTCTTATGCTTTCTTAGGCCCATTTGACTTTGCACTCCGGGATGTCTGGCTTGAGGTCAGTGATCACACTATCATGGTTGTCAAGGTCACTGAGGTCCTTCTTGTATACTTGTTCTGTGTATTCTTGACATCTCTTCCTAATCTCTTCTGCTTCTGTTAGGTCCCTACTGTTTTTGTCCTTTATCATGGCCAGCTTTGCATGGAATGTTCCCCTGATTTCACCAATTTTCTTGAAGAGTTCTCTAGTCCTTCCCATTCTATTGTTTTCCTCTATTACTTTGCATTGTTCATTCAGGAAGGCCTCCTTACCTTTTGCACGCAAGTTATCTAATCCATTTTCATTGTTTGTGTTCACCATATGTTTTCCCGTGGTTTTCAAAACTGCCTTTGATGAGGTGTTTTTCTTTGATGCAACATATCTCTTGGCTGACTGCCCAGACTGTTCCCATTCATGGCACTGCCTCTGCAAACCTGAGCTTGGTTCTATTTGCTGCTGACTGTCAGTGGTCCTCCAGCGGAGTGGCCCACTAGGAACTTTCCTTCTAAGTTAAATGGCCAGCCTGCCCCTTGTGTCAGGAGACTGCCTTCTCTCCCACGTTTCTCTCTGCTTATATTACTTTGAGCCAGTGCACTATAACGCTTAATGTCAGAAGATCTGGTTTCAAATCCCTACTCAGCCATAAATTTCACATGTTGACTTGAGGCCTGTCACAATCTCCTCAGCCTTTTCAAAACCTTGTGAGGATAAAATGGGGGGGGCATATATGCCCCTTGAGCTCTTGGGAAAAGTAAGGGAAGGATAAAATTGCAATAAAAGAGATCTAACATTCCATATACATTGATGGTGCTATATTTTCTGCTGCTGCAAAAGAAAAAGATAGAGATGGTACTTACTTTGGGATCTCATACCATTTAATCTACAGTCATAGTAGAATGCTCTAGATCTGGATTTATATTTTTGAATAAAAATTCGGATTCTCATTTGTCATTATAAAACAGCTTGAATAGCTTGATCACATGCTGTTGGACTTGTGACTAAAATCCTGATAATTGGTGAACTATGTCTAAACCCCTACATATAATATTAGAGAAAAGATATGAGGCAAAATGAACGGCTGCATTAAGGCAAAATTGCTCATTTTTGTCAAGGGTTTAGCTTAGAAACTTGTCTAGCTTTATAATATTAGTCCCAGAAGCCCAGCTAAGCTGTCTGGGGGAGTTCGTAGTGGGGAAAAGAGTGTGTTTTTCTCCATTTAAATCAGCTGCCACATTTTAATTAAGGCCTTTGGAAGCTCATAAGCTCTTGTAAAAAGTTACTTGAGGCTGCTTAAGCAAGACAATGGTGACTCATTTCTCCCCACATCATCCTGGCATTCAGAAAAGGAAAAGTGGGTGGAGGTGAAGATTTATAATAAATATTATTTGTAAAGCTAAAACAATGATTGGGTATATTATTATCTAGAGAAACTGTAGCAAACACAATGAGTGCTTAGAGTTCTGCTGGTTGAACAGTCCCAAGCTTAAGCAATGGTGATTTTTTTTAAAGTACAGCCTATTAAAATAGATGAAAATTGTTTCAAGCCAAGAAGTTCTTGCAAAGTAGCATTTCTTTTTTCTTCCAAACTTAAAATATGGTTTAAAGAGACCTATCAAAACCACGAAAATATTTTAAAGCAAGGCAGTGTATGGTTTTAGTTCATAGCAAGTTGAGTGACATTGTGGAAGACACACTGGGTTATAATTCATGCTCTTTTTCCTCATTTTTTTCCCGGAAGAAGACAAAAATTTTCAGAAAAATTTAAATATATACAATACTTATTGCCCTATCAAACCTAAACTAATTTTACTGCTTAAACAACATAAAAGGCTATAAGTTATAAGTTACTGAGCATATAAAATTGCAACATTTGACATATTTATGGAATTTAAAAATAATAAATGCCTTAGCTGTTTTGGAAGCAAATTTGCAAAAATACCCAATACTTGAGAGGAAATTGCGAGCTGATGCATCCTATGCTATCTTAGCACATGTACCTTACTTTTTGTTATCTGGTTAGAGATAACTCACTTCTCAATTGAACTTTCAGAATCTGAGGCTTTGGTGCAGTTTGTGCCCTATCTCCTCCAAAAAAAATTCCCTCCAGCAAGATAGGGCAATAAACAACTTGTTACAACTTGTTGATATATGTGTCATAGTGATTTGAGGGAGAGGAGAAAAGGTCAACCACAAGGTCAACCATAAGTTATGTCAAAAGCTTGTTGTTCCTGTTTGGTCCTTGAATCTGTTAAATATCTTCAAGATGCTGTATGTTAATTTACTGCTCACCCTCTACCTATATGCATGGACTCGTAATTTCCATTTCATTGTGTCTGTAGAAGTGTGAATGTTGTTGTTGTTGTTCAATCGCACAGTCGAGTCCGACTCTTTGCGACCCCATGGACAAGATCTCGCCAGGCCCTCCTGTTTTTCGCCATCCTCTGAAGTTGGCTCAATTTCATGTTCGTTGCATCGATGACACTGTCTAACCATCTCATCCTTTGCCGTCCCCGTCTTCTTTGACCTTCAGTCTTTCCCAGCATCAGGGTATTCTCCAGTAAGTGCTCCCTTCTCATTTGGTGGCCAAAGTATTTGAGCTTCAGTTTCATTATCTGGGCTTCCAGGGAACAGTCAGGGTTGATTTCTTTTAGGATTGACTGATTTGATCTTCTTGCAGTCCAAGGGACTCTCAAGAGTCTTCTCCAGCACCATAGTTCAAAAGAATCTATTCTTCAGCGCCCGGCCTTCCTTATAGTCCAACTCTCGCAGCCATACATGACTACTGGGAATACTTTGACCATGCGGACTTTTGTTGGCAGGGTGATGTCTCTACTTTTTATCATGCTGTTTAGGTTCGCCATCGCTTTCCTCCCAAGGAGCAGGCGCCTTTTAATTTCATGGCTGCTGTCACATGAAAGTTTATACCTTGAATAAAACCTTTGTTAGTCTTAAAGGTGTCACTAGCCTCGACCTTTGTTCAGGTCAAAAGGATAACAGAAGGCATGCAACAGGTGAAAAGCAATGAAAGCTCTGCATTCTTCCATCATGAAGATTAAATATTCTCCTAGGTGTAGAAATGTACCTTGGATTTAAGAGGTGTCTGCATCAGATAATGAGATAAGAACTGATAATGAGAAAGAACTGATATCAACTGATTTCAACAGGGTATGCTTGGAGATTTAATGTCATTTTTCCCTGTACCTTTGACTTTCAATTCATTGGTTTCTGTCAATATTTTGTACTGTAGCACTCAGAAGAATGGAATTTCTGATGTAGTTAGGAATACAAGGTATTTGCACTATATCAGAGCAATTGAGTATTTATTATCATTCTTGTACAGCATGAACCTTCCTATCAGCTTCTCATGGTTCTTGGGAAACAGTCCATTCCACCTTTAAACTGTAAATTCCAGGAAAATGAGTCAGGGATCTCATAAATTCAAACCCTTTACTTTACCATTGTTCTATGCCTCTTTCTTGAAACCACTGTACCTAAACACCATTTACAATTCTTACTTTCTCTGTGTTACTAAACAGATGCCAGGTGGTTTACAGCATTATTACACATTTTCCAGGAAGCAAGAGTAATTCCGAAGAAGTACTTTGAAAATTACCACTACATGATGAGAAATTTGGGTGTACTCTCACCAGGTTGCCAGCAATGAGGTCATAATAGCCAGAGGCCTCAGAAATAATGGCTTAAGTGATGTCAGGTTATGAGAACAACTGGACCTGGATGAAACAAAACTGAGTTAATGTTTTTGTGGCTGAAACTCTCAGGAAAGTCCTGCAATGCATTTTTAAAAAAAATTAGCATATTTAGAATACCAATGAAAAACAATGTTAGAATTGGGTTGCGGATCTGCTATAGACAGGCCATATAAAGCAATCTCCATGCAACTAGATTTAAACCAACCATTATGGACCCATTTGGTAAGTTAAAGTTATCCTACTGTGTTGAAAATATTTCAGGTGTGCCTTGAATTTAGTATTCTACCATTTCTTCAAGTATAAAAGGGCAAGGAGGAAAAACATTAATTAGATAAAATGTTATTATCTGCTTTTTCTCATTTCAAAAAGCTGCCATTTGCATTTTGGGCAAAGATTCAAGTTACTTCATACAAGCTCAGTCATGTTCTTCTCTAATGAAATTGGCAGTAGTGAATTCATTTAATTAATTAATGTCAGAAAGTAGAATCAGATGAATGCATCAATATGTCCATGTTGAGCACAAATTTCATACCTTCTGTACCCCCAATCCTCAGGATTTGGTCTTTTTAGCTTAATTTAAAGTTCTTCTAATGATACAGATTCTGTAGGCAATTGTTTATTACACTGAAGCTCAACTGCTCTCTTTGAAGAGGAGACAGGTAAAGTACACACAAGATTTACCAAGGCCATTAAGTAATTTAGAAAGAAATACCACCATGGAGAGCTACTGCTCATATTCCTTTATAAAGATATGGTTGTATCCTCAGGACTTTCATTCATCTACACTTTATTGATCTGTCAAAACCCAAGAATCTACAGTGGCTGATCAAGTTTCTCTCTACTTTCATATTTCTCTCCAAAAGTATAGATGTTGGCTTTTGGCCATCTATATATATAAAAGAAAGTCCCCTCACCATAAAATCGATGCCCAGGCCAAATCCCTGGACCTAGAAACACGAAATCTGGGGGGAGCCCTCCTACCATGACATAGATGCTCATTAAGAAGGGAATTTTTTTTAGAAATTCAACCCCTAAGGGGGTCAAAAGTGGTAAAATGTACTTTCCCCCATTGATTCCTATGTGACTGCCAGACTGCTGCCTCCTTGCACTTCCTACTCTCTGATTGGTCAGCTGCAGAGCTCAGTGTTCTAAGGTAAAAAAAACCAGTTACAGGAGACTGCAGAGAGCTAATGACAGGAGGAAAGCAGAATGGCCAACCACCTGTGAGGTGCAGCAATGCTGCTGGCCCAGCCTCCTCAATGGCTTCAAACATGCTCCCTCCACCTCCTACACCTGACAGGTGGCTGTCTGTCAGGTGCAGCAGTGGGTGCAGGGTGCTTAAAGCCATCAGAGAGCCCACCCCAGCTGTAATGCCTTAGCAATCCTGCCGGCCCAGCCTCTACAATGGTTTACAATACCCTGCCTCCTCCCCCTCCCACACTGAACAGGCAGCTGCCTGTCAGGTGTAGGATAGGGGGTGGGATGCTTACAGCTGTCAAGGAGGATTGCTTAGCAGGATTGTCTTAGTGCTGCTGCTGGCTCAGCCTCCCCAATGCCTTTAAACACACTCCTCCCCCCCGCAACACCAGACGGGCACGTGTCTGTCAGGTGTAGGAGCAGGGCCAGGGTATATTTTAATCCATCAGGGAGGCCTCCAGAGCAAAAACGCCTTAGCAATGCTGCTGGGCCAGCCTCCCCAATGGCTTTAGACACACTGCCACCCATCCTTCCTCCACCTGACAGGCGGTTGTCGGTCAGGTGCAGGAGCAGGGGGAAAGCATTGAAAGCCATCAGGGAGGCTGCCCAAGCAGCATTGCCTTAGCAATCCTGCTGCCCCAACCTCCCTGATGCCTTCAGACATGCTACCCCACTACACCTGACAGACAACCGCCTGTCAAGGATTGCAAGGGGTGCAGAGTCCTTAAAGCCATCAGGGAGGCTTGCTCAGCAGGATTGCCTCAGCACTGCTGCTGGCCCAGCCTCACCCTTAACCATAATCCCCCCCTTACACCAGACAGGTGGGTGTTTGTTAGGTGTAGGAGCAGGGACAGGGCACTTTAATCCATTAGGGAGGCCACCCCAGCAGGATCAGCTTAGCAATGCTGCTGGCCCAGTTTAGCCACACTCCCACCCACTATGGAAATATACCCCAAATTTGTAGAACAGTGCTTTCCTCTATTAGGTTATTTAACTTCTCACAATGTGGGTTCTAGAAAATTGGTTCATATGAACTTGCTTAATATCTGATTTCTTGGATGTTGTTTTGAATATGTAGTTATAACCCACTTCTTAAATGTAACATAAATGGGAAGCACTTTTGTTAAAAAAAAAAAAGTATGCCCTGCACCCCCCCAAAAAAAAAATTCAATGCCCTGGCCAAACCCCTGCACCAAGAAACCCAAAATAAGGGGCGTTCATTTCTACCATGACATCAACCCCCACTATGAAGAGATTTCTGAGAAACATGAGCCCTAAGGAGGTAAAAAGGGGGCAAAATGTGTTCCCAATAGTTTTCCATGTGTCTTGCAGGCTGCCCCCTTGCCCCCCCCCTGATTGGTCAACTGTGTAGCTCAGAATTCTGAGGTAAAAGTTGACTGCCTGCACGCACCTCCATCTGGTTGCTCAGCTGTGGATCTCAATGTTCTGAGGTAAAAACAGAGACTGAAGACAGTTGAGGACAGTTACAGAAATCAGTGATTCAAGACTCTTGAATAGACATTTCTCATAACAGCCAGCATGGCAACTGAGTTTATGAATGTTCATGGGGAGATAGTAAAGGACCTTTCTAGGAGCCATTTCAATGCATGCCTCCCTCATGAACTTGAAAAAAGGTCCACCACATTCCTATAACAAATGTTACATTTCAAACTTCACACCATCAGTATTACAACTAGATTTACGGAACTTAAATACTGTACTGAAGCAGGGGTATCAGGCTAGTAGTTAAATATTTATATCCCACCTTTCCCCATGGCTCCAGGTGGCTAACAAACTCATGGCCCCTAAAAGGATAATGGTGAGGCACATTTGACATGGTTGGTTGTTGGTGTCTCGTACTATGACTAATTATTAAGGGCTAACAGTGCTGTTACTTAAACTGCCCTCTCGCTTTGGATGTAAAATATTTGCTGTTAATTATATAACTCAGTAAGGCTCCCACACAAGGCTAAGTTCATGGTAAAGCTTATTCTGCTGAGTAATGAACACAGTAAGTGAAATTAATTGACACAACAAAATATCAGATTTCACATAACCAGCTACTAAATGAAACATAACTACAGATTCAGGTAGATAGTCAAATATATAACAGTCATAGACTTTTTGACTTTTTGCCCACATTGGAGACTGGATATATGGGATTAGCCAGTTGCAAAGGGAACCAGGAATTTTGGTGGTTTCTGGCTTATTGGCCATGGTGGGAGTCTTTTAGGCATGGATGTTTAGCCTGGCCTTTGAACTGCTTAGGCCTTTAGCACTATTATGTAGGTAGGGAACAAGAAGTGAGTGCCCTGAAGCATCCAATAATGATGGGTACTCACCCAATCCAGCTACTTATTTGCTTTTAACACCAGAGGAGTTGGGAGAGGTGAAGGCTCCCTCGGTTCTCAGCCATGTCAACTAGGGTTGCCAGTCCTGGGTTGGGAAATTCCCGGAGATCTGGAGGTAGAGCCTGGGGGAGACAGGGTTTGGGGAAGGATCTCAGTGGGGTATAATATAATACAGTATACTGGAGATCAGTTGTAATTCCAGGAGATCCCCAGGCCTCACCTGGAGATTGGCAACCTATCAACTGAACCCTAGCTGCTGTAAAGCATGGGTGGAAGTGAGTGGGTTTTGGCAGCTCTCAGCACAGATTTGTATGCTGGCAATAGAAGTCAAAGCATTGGGTGAGTTGAGTTGTGTGAGCCAGGGTAGGATTGCAGCCCATTAGTGATGATCTGATAGGGGGGCAGGCAATGTGAGAAAGATGTTGATATGTTCAGTTAACAAGATTTCCCAATTAAAGCAGACAACAAAACGGGATCATAGTGTAAAAGAACAGAAAGTAAACAATCACTGTAAATAATGGCTGCTATATTTTATAATGAAGTTACATTACATATAGTCCTTACATATTAAGAAGATAACATAGCAGAATGATAATATGATCATGTGAAGTAAATTAAGAAAAGTCCCAGCCTTGTAATGCTGCAGAATAGCTTTTGTAATGAGACAAGCATCTAGACGTAGGTCAATTTCATGGTTAATCTTCCTCTGATGGATATTCTTAGTAAGATGCAGAGGTCCATCAGTGGCTATTAGCCACAAGGTACAGATAGGAGCTGCGGTTGCTCAAGCGGTTAAGACGCTGAGCTGCAAGCTGTGGAAGGTCAGTAGTTCAGCAGTTCGAGACCCGGGTGCCACATGACGGAGTGAGCTCCTGTCTCTAGTTCCAGCTCCTGCCAACCTAGCAGTTCGAAAGCAAGAAATTGCAAGTAGATAAATAGGTACCACTTCGGTGGGAAGGTAACAGCGTTCCGTGCGCCTTTGTGTTTAGTCACGCTGAATGGAATTTTAATATTCTACAAGAACAAAAACTATTTAGACATATCTATTATTATACATTTGCATTTATATAAGAAGTAAGCCAGTCCTTTAGTATTTTGATAATCTGGTGCTAAGCCTTCTGTTCTAACATTAGCCGGCATAATGCTTTTTAAATTTACTGATAACAGTGCCCTTCTTAAGACAAGCTCACCCGGGTAATTCCATGCAGCTGCATGTGAAACTATCACATACTTAATACTACAGATCACTATTGTGAACTTTGTTATTAATATCCAACTGATAGAATATGTAATAATGGAATATAATACATACGCAATAGTTCAATACATTTCTAATGGTATCAATAATAGAAGAAAAATTCACAGTTGTGTAACCTATCACCATGCAGTATTGACGAAATAACATTTTTGAACATCACAGTGATTATATGCCTGTGTTACATGTTTGCTTAGTATAAAGAAACATAAATCATCACCTTTTCTAAAAAATGTCCTTCCAAAAGTGCTTCCATATTCTTATTATGGATTTGTGATCTATGTTCTATAATGTGTGTCTTTACAGCACATACATATAGAAGCTGACATGGGCATATATTGCCCTTTTAGTGTTACAGTTTGTGAATTGTAGTAAATTTGTTGTATACACACTTTGTGGATGTTTTTCATTTCCAAAAAGAAGTGACACAGAGAACAGTGACCCCATTTGTAGTGTCCAGTTGGGCCATCCCTATTTAACTGGTTACGATGAATATCTAATCACTTAATATATCTCTAATACTTCTGATTTTCTTAAATCCAATGAGTGGTCGACTGTTACATCCTGGCAAATCAGCAATTACATGCCAATGGCTGTTAATGATTATTATTTTTTAAATCGAATTGGCTAAAGGTATATACTGAAATGCACACGTTATGCCTATCTGGACTTGCTTTTGTTTAACACTAAATAGAGTACTTCTAGGGACCAACTAGGCTCAATTTTTTGCATTTTGTATCAGTCAATGGGGATATCCACGATTCAAAAATTGTTTTTCCAGTCTATTGCATTCCTTATAATAATCCTGTACCATTGTTAAATTGCATTTTAATCTTAAAAATTGTCCATATGGAAGATTATAATGTAAATGAGGTGGATGAAATGATTTAAAATGCAATCATGAGTTTTTGTCTGTTGGTTTTACAAACATTTTTACTGACAATACATGCATGCTATTCCTGTGTACTTCTGTATCCAAAAATGGAAGAACTATCCTACTATGGTGACTGAACTCCCTCCCTTGCAATATCCACCTGGTGGTAGAAAGTGCTGTCAAGTCACAACCACCTTATAGCAGGCTGTAATGATTCCTTATTGTTGGTGTGTGTGTGTGTGTGTGTCTTTAAAAGTTTGGTTGCATGGCTGTGGTAAGTAGACTAGAGTGGTTGAGAGAAGCAAATGTGGTATGATTGGTGGTTGACAGAGAGGGGCAGGGGTTTTGGAAGTGAAAATGAGTGGATGAGTATGTATGTCAGTCAGGTTTTACAGTTACAGGTTTGACAGTTGATAAGTTCAGTTAGTTCTGTGTGTGAGGGAAGTTAGAAGCAGTCCTGTGTGGAATAAGTTAGTTCTGTGTTGAAGCAGTTAAGAACAGCTGAGGTTGTTCTGAGAGAAAGGATAAGAGATCTGAGGGCTGAGTCTATGAAAACGTAAAGTTTAAGTGAAGAAATGTTATAGTAAAGTCTGGGTGTTATAACAAACTGGAAAGAGACAGTGAACCTATCTGGCATTGAGATAAACAAGTGATACAAAGTTACATGAAAAGATCCCTGTCAGTAAGGGAGAAGATGATGTGTGATACACCAAGCAATTGTTCATTATTTACACATTACTAGTTACATTGTTCTACCCTCTTATTTATGATTTATTTCAATAAATCCTCTTTCATTCAAGTATACCAGCTCTGAAATAAATACTTCCTCAGGACCACATAGTTCCTCATAAGCCTTGAACTCAGTCTACCAAAATAGTAAGAACAACAGTAAAGTATAAAGGTTTGGAAATCCTTAAAATTTCCTGGTGGCAGCCGGATATACACAGATAACAGAATAAAAAGAACACTTTTAAAGTGAAATTAGTCCTCCCCAATAAGGAGGACGTCACACAGCCCTATGGGGTTTTCAGGCCAACAGACTAATAGTGGCAGTTTGCTATTACCTGCCACTGCATAGCAGCCCTGGTCTTCCTTGGTGGCTTCCCATTCCAGTACTAACCAGGGTCAATCTTGTTTGGCTTCCACGATCTCACAAGATCGGGCTAGCGTGGGCCATCCAGGCCAGGGCAAGGTTCACCTAGTACAATAATTATTACTATTACTACAGTTTTGGCAACAGACTAGATCTATCTTGTTCACTTGAGCTTTTAATAATGTCATTTATGGCTTTTATTGTTGCTGATTTTTGAAACACATATTTTTACTGTTGATTTATTTCTAATCTATTTTTATCAATACATTTTCAAGGGAGAATTGTATACTAGAAAGGTGGGATACAAAATTTTAAATAAGCACCTCTACTGTCTTTCATATCCTTTCCCAAAACTCTCCTAAAGGCTTTGAACTGAAAATGTCGCATGTTAAAACCAAAGATGCGCCAGACACCCACACACCAGACGTCAATTGTTCTCATCCCCTTTCTGAGCATACAAATGCACTAGCAGGATCAGCACAAGGGAACAGAAACTATCCTGCACAACCTGTTCCAGTACCAGGCGTAACAGTCACTTCTTCTGTGAGGCAATTCCTGTTTCATTGCTAGGGTCTGGCATGGGGAAAGCTGACATCTGGAAGCATCTACACTCATCTGGAGCCATGGTTGTGTTCATGAATGACTTTGAATGCTAACATTGGAGTTGCTGCTTAAATGAGATGAAGAGGAGACTCTGCTGTTCTCTAAGTATTGTTTCAGACTGCCTTTGCCCAGCACTCGTTATACTTCCTTCATAATGTTTGCAACACACACAGAAAGATGCTGCAAATTACTTTTTTAAAAAATGGGCAAAGGAAGTGAGTCGAGAGGCTAGCACAGTGGCATTATGCCCAGAAATGAAGCCAACAGCCTAGACCTGGAATGCCTATCTGCTTGCATCTGTCCCTGGCTACAGGGGAATCCAGGTTTGAATGACTTCTCCTAGCAGTAACCTGCAGCTAATTAGCTGCCCCCATTTAAAAGCTTCCCTGGCTCACCGCCCAGCACTCATAATGCTGTTCAGGTAGCAACCTCCAGCATCTCATTCAGCAGACCTTGACTGTTCCTTCACCCAGAGCTAATTGACTAAAGCAGCAAAGGTGGATTGGCTTCATTCACAGGCAGTGCAGTCTCCTGGTGCTGATGTTTAGCTGCTTTTTTTTTAATGATTGTGCGAGCCAGGGTTGCCAACCCTTCGACTGGACACTGAACAAATGCCTCTAACAGCAGCTTGAGATCCAAACATTCAAAGCTGAAGATGTCTTTTTGAGAAAGCTGCACCTGCTGCTTTCTGCACAATAAGCTTCTGTACCAACACAAAAGCAGGCTGAAGGGTGTTGGGTGTTTTTTTTTTTTCTGGACAGTTGACAACCTTAATACAAAACACATCTTATGTTCTCAGTCCAAGTTCAGGTGATAGCAAAGTGTGGAATTATCTTAGTGGTGGTTAGGAATGCTGAATGACCATAAATCCAGCATGTCCTGCTCTTGTGTCTTTAGTAACTGCAAAGCTAATATCACACTGAGTTCCAGCAGCCAGCATTGCTTCCGCACAAGGGTGGTTTTCTGTGGTAGTCTGGTTGCTGATGCTGTTTTGTGTAAAATCACCCTTGCAACAGAGATTCCAGAGAGGCCAAGGCAATACATTTTGTCTCTATTTTTTAGCAGTGGTGTCCCTTTTACATATGTGCATTGAAGCCCCCATGTGACCTTCAGGATTCTCCATCTACTCTGTTGTTTCAAATTTTGAGGAGCAAGAGTAATGCAGCACTGCATAGAAATAATGCAATAACTTAAAGAACTTTTTATAAAACCCTTCATATATTTGCAGATTTCTCTGACAACCTCCTCCCCCTCCCTAAAAGGCAGGTTGAACTATGGGTGAGTCTCTTTAAAAAAAAATGAGCATGAGTAACCTAGGTTAGGAACAATGCAATACCTTTAACAGACTTTATTTTTAAAAAAAAACTCCTTGTATTTGCAGAGCCTCCAGTGATCCCTTCTCTTCTCTCTAAAAAGGCAGACCATTCTTCTCTGTTAAGCTAATTGTTGCCAGGGACTTGCCCCTTGTGATCACCAACAATGCGAAAGAGTAATTGACAAGTCATTGACCAGCTCTTCACTGAAGTCCTTCAGTTGCACTGTTCCCCTTCAGACAAAAGGAACCACTGACTCCAGAGTCCTGGGCAGGAAATACCATTTTTACCAGGTTTAAAGTACAGCAGATTTTTTTGTGTTTGTGTGTGGAAAGAATGGTGTGTTAATGGTCTGTGTTCAAAAGGAGAATAACATCATATGGGAACATGAAACAAACACACCAGTCAGGTGGCTGAAACATGGGAAATCCTTGGTGTGGAGGCAGATTTGAATAAGTTCATGTGGCATAACAAAACAAAACTAGAAACCAAAGTTTGATTGTTTGTTAAACAACAGGGTACAGTTGTTCCTTTTTATGAGAAATGCAGGTCATGAGACTGACAACTGATAGCTTATCCCATCCGCCTTTGTTTAAACTGTTCGCCAGCTGAAAAGAAACAACCCCACAGTACAAAACACCGATTTATTAGAATGTGTCCTGTTAACCCTAGAAAGTGAACCATTAACTAGCACAATGTGGAACTGGGATGAGGAAACAATTTTTCAAGCTAAATCCTGCAAGTACCAAGCAGAGAACAGAACTTCTTAAAAAGCAGGACTATATATCAGCAGTCTTGATTCTGTTAGTGAAAAGTATGCAGACGGACGAGTGATTTCATCTTAGCATACTTTATTAGATCAAGAACAAGACAACTCAAGCCGGCTCGCAGGCCGGCTTATATCCCCCGTGAATTCACCACCCAAAACACACACACACTTCCCAATAGGTCCAAACTAGTAGCTGAGAGTCCCTCAGTGTGGGCTAGGATCCGTATCATCCATTGTCTGTCAGAGCGAAGCTCGACGCTTGTGCTTGACCACATGGTGCCCAAGCTGACCATGCAGTTTGGTCTTGATACACTACAGTTAGGTTCTAAGCACCCACTCACAATGAATGGCCATTCTAGTCCAATGGTAGATATTCTGATTAGATGTGGCTCTACAAAACCTGGGAGAGAAATCTCTCCCAGCATTGCTACCTGAGCTTCTTTTAAATAAACGGATTGAGACTAGGAGCTCCTTTACAGGCCAGAGCTTTTGTATTGGCTAGGGTCAATGCATTTCCCTTTAGAATGTTTTATGGTAGATATCATAAGAACCCAAGACAAAAACGATTGTGCTCTTGTAGCCTTAAATCTCTAGATACAATTGATCATATAATTATTGATTGCCCTTTGTAGGAGTCACCTCGGGGGGAAACTGCTCTCAAACATACTCCACTCTAAAAGATACTTGAGTAACAAAGTAACATGTTCATTTCTTCTGAATGAATCAGATCCTGAAATTACTAATGTCATTGCCAAATTTCTTGTAGAAGTTCTCAAAATTCAACCTCAGATTTTAGATACTATTGTGTTTATGTAAATTTTATATTTGTCCGATTTTACATGTTCTGGATAAGATGTTTTATTCATTCGGTGATTGTTAATATGCCAATAAAAGTTTATGTATGAATGTATGGCTGTGATCACATGCACAATTAGCCCCGCCATAGGTGCAAATGCTGGGCGGATTTAATGGGCATGATCAGATGCAAACATCTGGGAAGCGCCCCACACCCATTGGCAACCCATTTTGCTCCACCGCAGAAGTGGAGTAAAAAGACACTGGGAAAAGTCCGGTAGCAAATGGGTTTGCTATGGGCCACAGACGGACTTTCCCCTGTCTGATCACGCCAGCATGCTCTCATGGCGTCGGGTGGTCTGATCGGGCCATCCCGACTGCCATTTTCTCCCCCCTTCTCAGTATGTGCATCATCGCACACTCCATAGGGAGCCCCCAGTGCTGAGATGTGGTTCATCGATTCCCCATTTAAGTGCATTGGGAACAACCAGCAAAAAAAGAGAAACAACTCACCCATGGTTCATCTGATCACGCAATGACAGGCTACCCCCGCAGCTTCCAAGGATTGTGTAATCGCGCAACTGTGGGTCAATTTCCTCTGGAGGGAATAGCCTCGCTTCTCCCTATGCTAACTTGCGCGTGTGACCGCAACCTATGTATACAAAATATGTGTTATCTACCTCAGACCTTCTTACCCTCCACAACTGTTAACATGTAGGCATTCTTGTACTTAAAATTAAGCATTGTACTAAGTATAACACTTTTAAAGCAAAACAGAGACCATTTGCAAAAATGTTTTCTGGACTCTGTGCCCAATAAACAACACAGTTATTTGACCTACAGTCACTCACCCACATAAATGCACACACAGGAAGCGGACATCTTTCCTTTGACACTGTCAATTTAAGTTGTGTAGTGGTTCAAGTTGCTATATGAAAGAGAGACTTCCGGTCTGTGGCTCGGCGATGGCAGACGCTCTCCCCTACCTCTGGGGAGGCGATCCGTGCTACAGTGGAATTGGAGGGGTGCCACCTCAAGTGACACCCCCAGGTGAGCCTTAGTTATAGGCTCCAAGCCGGGAGTGCTGGGGGAGCGACCTCTTCAAAGGCGCAATGCCAGAGAATTGAGGCGCTCCTTTGCCCCATTTGGTCCGTCCACTGTGAGGCTCAGTTTTACACTGAGCATAGCTGATGCCGACCAGGACAAGCAGAGAAGATCAGCGAATTAACGAAGCTACGCGAGGTCTATGTGTTGACCGGCAATGAATTGGAGAAAGAACCAAGTGGAAAAGTTTCAAAAGTGAGTCCCCCCCCCAATGGAAAGCAGCGTCGGGAATAGATCTCAGATGTAAACAAATGAACTGTGTTGTATAAACGGAGGGGGGAGGGGAGAAGAGTGTGTAAGAGACTTAGCTGCATTTGCAAAGAAAAGTGGCCATTTTTGAAGAAGGGGGGAAAAGGTCCTTCTAGTGTAAACAAAGTTGAAAATGGCCGGCGCGCGAGGAAAACCGGGCAGAATAACAGGGCGTGGCGGTCAAAGTCTGAGACCAGAAGAGATGGGTGACGTGTTCTCCATGCTATCGGAACTGCTCAAGCTGATTAACGAGAGGCTCGATGGTAATAACCAACAGATGACCGCTTCAAACCAAAGCCTGGCAAAGCAGCAACAGCAGATTGCCGAGCTAACCAAGAAAATGATACAAACAGAAGAAAAACTAAAAGAGACTGTACACGATACCAAGAAAGTTAAAAAGAAAATGGGTCTGTTGGAACAGAGACAAGACTTCCAGGAAAGAAGATTGCTGAACTTGCAAATGGAGAAAGCGAATCTATAGGGGACAGCTAGTTTTCATAGGTAGAGTAAGGACTTCCCACAATTTCGTATCATGTCCTTCCTGTCTCCTGATTGGAGACTTCCTGCTCCAACTGACCTTTCCTCCTCCATTCCTGTCTCTCACAGCAGTTAGTCAGTTAGTTAAGCCTCTCTCCCTCTCTTCTGTTCTGAGTTTATTCCTTTAAAAAAAAACAAGAAGTTATTTTCTTTTAAAAGTTTGTGCTCCATTCCTCTTCATGTTTAAACTCTGTCAACAGTGAGCAGTGACATTTAAAAGCGGAAGAATGGTTGAAACGGCATTTTGGATCGAAGGAAGGGGAACAGCAAGAAGGAGACGGCGGAGCAGGCATTGCAGAAGATACAGACGAAGACCAAGGTGCAGTGGGTGGTGCTTCGGCCAGAGAAACATATGACTTGCGACATAGAGGACCAAAGTAACTCTTAATAAAATAAAGACTCGCAAACGAAGAAGATGAAAGAGACTCGATGCACACTTGAAAAGTTGGATTAAACACTAACATGGACTGACTAACTCTTTAATTCATTGATTTAAATGAAAAGTTTTAAGTTTTAATACTAACTGAATACTAACTGTTAAGGATCTTCCCTCTTGGGTTTTTAGTTATAGTGTGGGTTTAATTTACTGTCCTTTTATCCTGGGGTACTTTTTCCCTTCCCCTTTTCTTTTTCTGTTAGTGTGTAGGTGTAACAAAAATTAATAAAGCTACCCTGCCTTCAGGGGGGGGGGGAGTTGCTATATGAAAGACTGCATCCTAACCACAATATGACAGGCCAAAACTGAGCAAGTGTGTCTTCACATTTTATAGCATCATCACACTGGGGAAAGATGCACCTGTTGAATTTCTGCCTGTTGAGTAATTGTTAAAGTTGCAGAACTTTATTCAGGTAAAGAGGCTGTTGGCCTGGGTACAGTTAGGTAATCTTAGATTCTGGACTAACTGTTTTATGGAAATCCTCTTTAGATGGTAACACATATTTCAAATGTGCACTACAGAAGCACATGCATCTAATTTAAAAATTAGATTTATAATAAGTGCCATACCCAGTCTTTCTCCCCAGTGGGGACTGGAAGCTGCATTGTTCTCCTGTCCTCCATTTATCTTCACAACAACCCTGTGAGGTAGGTCTGGCTAAGGGTGTGTCACCCTGTAACCTTCCATAGCAGTTGGGCATCTAAGTATTAGAGACACATGACAGGTATTAAGACGATAACCTGGTTCAAGGTGTTCCACTTTCCTTTATTTTTGGGACTGGGACTGCAACTTCCACCATCATTCTGGAGTTGGTAGACAGTTTTCAAACATATAGCGTTATTTTCTGAGTTATGCCTGCCACAGACCCTTAGCTTTTATTGCAAATAGCATGGTATGGTTGTGGTTTGTTACACCTGGGCCAGGATTCTTCCATACCTTTAAATTTTGGCTGTGGAACTCCCATAATCATCCTGTAGCTGTTGGCCAATTTTGAGTCTCCTAGCTTTATTTTCTGATGAGTTATGCCTGCCAGTGTGGTGTAGTAGTTACAATGTCAGACTAGGAGACCCAGGTTCAAATCCCCACTCTACCATGGAAGCTTGCTGGGTGACCTTTGGCCAGTCACACACTATCAGCCCAACCTACCTCACAGGGTTTTTGTGAGGATAAAACAGAGGAAAGGAGAATGATGTATGTATGTATGTATGTATTTATTTATTTATTAAGATTTATACCCCGCCCTCCCCGCAGAGCGGGCTCAGGGCGGCTTACAAGGGGAAAACCCATATAAAACAGGTAAAAACATTAATGACAACTAATAAAAATTATACTCAATTTAACAAGATGGTCTCCGGATGGTTCTCCAGGGTGATGTTATCCTATAGCTCAACCAGGTAAATCCAGTGGCCACACAGAAATTGTGGCAGATCTTCCTGGGCCATCCTTAACCCCGATGTTGTCCACCTCATTGGTGGCAGTGGTAGTGGTGGCCCCTATGTGAAGCCTGGCTGAAGAGCTCCATCTTACAGGCCCTGCAGAACTGCATAAGGTCCCGCAGGGCCCTGATCTCCTCCGGGAGCTTGTTCCACCAGGTAGGGGCCACCACTGAAAAGGATCTGGTCCTAGTTGTGGCGAGCCTTGCCTCCCGGGGGCCTGGAACCACCAGGCGATGTTGTACCCCAGACCGAAGTGCTCTTGGGGGTATATATGGGGAAAGGCGGTCCCTCAGGTAAGTCGGACCCCGGCCATAAGCTGCTTTGGAACCCCATTAAGGATTGCCAAAATCCAGGTGGCAACTGGAGATACCCTGCTATTATAGTTGCTCTCCAGAAGACCAAAATCATTTCTCCTGGAGAAAATGGCTGCTTTGGAGGATGCCCTGCTGAAGTTCCTCCCATGTTCAAATCCCACACTCCCCAGGCTCCACCCTTAAAATCTCCAGGTATTTCCCAACCCCATTGGGGAGAAATGGAGAAAGTAATTTTTTTAAAAAAACCAGCTAGACAGGCCAATTCTTTTATTGCTATAGATTCATGGTAACAGCAAGCCAAGTGATTTGTTTTGCTTTGATATTTGGTTTGGGTCAGGGTCATATGGGGGGCTGGCCCAAGTGGAATCTTCATCCGGGGGCCCATGGTAGCTCTTGGCAGCCCTGACTGTAGACTGGGCATTTTCTGTGTTTGTGCCTCCCTCTGGAATGCCCTCCACTTTAAGATTCACCTGGAGCCTGATTTACTTGCTTTTTACTCAGGCTTTGAATTAGAGCTTTTATCCTAACAGCTTTTTTTTTAAAGGTCCACTTCTGTCTCATGGATAATTTCTTAATTCTGTTTATGTGCAATGCCTTGCTTTATATTTTATGTTGGCTTAACTGGCTTAATTGTGCTGCTGTGACAGAAGATGCCAGACATGCCTCGTCGTGTAACATTTATGGGAACACAGGAACGCTGTTTAAGTCTGGGCAGTTCAACCTGAGCTCCAGATTTCATTTTTGTTGTTGTTCAGTCGCACAATCGAGTCTGACTCTTCACGACCCCGTGGACCAGATCACGCCAGGCCCTCCTGTCTTCCGCCGTCCTCTGAAGTTTGCTCAACTTCATGTTCATTGCATCTATGACACTGTCTAACCATCTCATCCTTTGCTGTCCCCGTCTTCTTTGACCTTCAATCTTTCCCAGCATCAGGGTCTTCTCCAGTGAGTGCTCCCTTCTCATTTGGTGGCCAAAGGAACATGGTTAGTATTCCACTGCCATGTTCTGTTTTGTTCTGTTTTGTGGATTTCACAAGCAGCAAAGGAAGTCCCTTTTTTCCAGAGAGGCACTCTCATAATAGTGTAGATGGTGATGACAATGATGATTTGTTTCTAGAGGACCTACAGTAACCAGGCACTGTACATTAAACAAAACACTTTAGCCCTGCCTTCAAATTCGTAGACTAGGCACACAAGGGAAGAGGAATGGAGTGGAAAGGTGGAGACAGGAAATTATTTTGAGAATGCCAGAACAGAGATGAACTTTTAACATCTGTTTCAGCATAATTACTATCATTACTGTGGTCTAATCACCTCAGGCAGTATTGCTTAACCAGAAGTTATTGATCCATGAAAACCATCTTGAAGATCTAGGGCAAAAACTTAGACTCACGTAACAAAATACTTGTCTTATTCCAGCTTGACTTTTGGCCTCAAGTACTCTTGTGTTTTTTAGACAAGAACAGGCTTAAGGCAGTGTATGTGTGTTGCTGGATGACACTGCACAAAGTTGACCATTGGCACTGGAGTCAACAGCATGTTATCAAGAGTTGGGAGTTGGATCCCTAACCCAACATTCCCCAAACTCAGATACAGGACCTCCCTCTTTGATGGATTTAATTTCAGCTAGCTCTGCTTCAACCAGGTAACCATGGCTTCCAAACCCTTGGCCAAAATATCTGGGGCAGCATTCAGCTGGCCATCCATCAGCAGATATAGCTGGGTGTCATCAACTGGGTGTCATCAGCATATCAATCATGCATCATTAAATTATTCTCATACTGAATATTAATGAAGTTTTCCTCCCATTGAATTCAAGGCAATGCACACTTTATTTATTTATTTTATTCAATTTGTAGCCCATCCATTCCCACCAAGGCTTGATTCCCACTTTCTAGATTCTAGATTACAAGTGAATCCCGCTTGATTCTAGATTACACATCTGATTTGCTGTATTGCTGTAAAATGGTATTTGCTTTAAAATAAAAATATTTCACTAATGTTAAAAGAAAAAAAACCAATCACAGAAGCTGTAGGCAGATATGCCAAGCAGAAGATTAATATAGGGAAATATCTGGAGGGTCTTAAGGAAGCTGTGGTTGTGCTGCTCTTGAAAAGCCAACTTTGGATCCTTCCAATCCTGCCATTACCACCCAGTTTTGATTCTGTCGTTTCTGGGCAACATAATTGAGACAGCAGTAGCTGAACAGCTCCAGGGTTTCCTGGATTACACATGGGTATTAGATCCATTCCAATGTGGCTTCCACCCTGGTCATGGGATGAAGACGGTGCTGGTCACCTTGGCAGATGATCTCCGCAGGCAGCTGGATCAAGGCGGGTCGGTGCTGCTATTATTAGATCTTGCGGCAACATTCGACATGGTTGATTACCTCTTTCCTCCAAGGTCGGGGACAGAGGATTGCGCTGGGGGAGAATGTGTCCTCCAGATACCCCTTAACATGTAGGGTCCCTCAGGGGGCAGTTCTCTCCCTGATGTTGCTTAATGTCTATATGCGTCCCTTCACCCAGCTTGGGCAGAACTTCGGGCCAGGATGTCATCAATATGTTGATGACACCCAGCGATATCTGTCATAGCGCCCCAGATAATTTAGCCATGAGTTTGGAGACTATTATGTACTGAGATCGAGGCAGTGTTTCAAACAAGTGATTTCTTTATTAGCTCAGAACACAGACAAAAACGCACAGAATGACCCAACTATATACAGTTTGAACTAGGAAAACCACACCCCCTGGAACAATAACAACCAATCAAAAATGAGTGCTTGGGTCCAATGGGAATCGTTCCCGCTGAAAGTCAGAGTCTATCAGGATTGATCTGTTAGCAACAGTGACCAATCCAGTTGCTTTGTTTAGAATGCTGGCAGTCTATGGAGCTTGTGACCAAAGCTCACGCTTTACATAGAAACCAGATAACCCAATACATAACAGAGACCATAGTTGGGTGGTTGAAGCAGAGTAATTGGAAACTGAATCCAGTAAACACAGAGGTTCTGTGGCTGGGGAGGGAAACTTCAGAGTTGGGATATAGGTTGCCTACTCTTGACAGGGCACCACTGACACCAGCACAATCCATCAAGAGTTTGGGAGTGATTCTGGACTCCTCCTTGAATATGAAGGCCCAGGTCACACACATCACCAGACTGGCATTCTTTCATCTTCACCAGGCTCAGCAATTGGCCCCCTTCCTGTCATGCCCCAACCTAGCCACAGAAATCCATGCAATGGTGACCTCCAGGGTATATTACTGTAACTCACTTTATGCTGGCCTGCCCTTGAAACTGAACCAGAAGCTCCAACTGGTCCAGAACGCAGCAGCACAAGTCCTGATGGGAATGTCATGTCACGGATGGCACATATACATCCAATGCTGTGCCAGCCTGGTGGAACTCTCTGCCAAATACCATCAGAGCTCTATGGGGCCTTATATAATTCCATAGGGGCTGTAAGGCAGAGATGTTCCAGCAGGCCTTTGTTTGAGGACAGCAATGGTTTCCATCATAGCTGGCACCCTTTCCGTTCCAGTTGCTTCTCATACCTGCTTTGCCCTCCTCTCCCCTGCCTGAGAAGCAGCCAGGAGTCTGAAATGGGACCAACTAATATACACCATCTTCTTGCCTGAAATATGTTGTTAATGTTTTAATTATTTTATCTTGATGTTTTTATGAATGATGTACATAAGAACATAAGAGAAGCCAATGGCCCATCCAGTCCAACACTCTGTTACACAGTGGCCAAAAATACCAGGTGCCATCAGGAGGTTCACCAGTGGGGCCAGGACGCTAGAAGCCCTCCCACTGTTCCCCCCCCAAGCACGAAGAATACAGAGCATCACTTGCCCCAGACCTAGAGTTCCTACCTATACCTTGTGTCTAATAGCCACTGATGGACCTCTGCTCCATATGTTTATCCAATTCCCTCTTGAAGCCCTCCATGCTTGTAGCCGCCGCCACCTCCTGTGGCAGTGAATTCCATGTGCTAATCAGTGTACATTACCTAAAGCCTTGCACTGCAAGGATTGGGCGATTAACACATTAAATAAATAAATAAATAAAAGTGCTTGGGATATATTACTGTTCACCCCACCCAAGGAAGCTCTGGTACTGATCTTGAAAAATAAAAAAGGAATAGAGGAAATTAAAAGACAAAATGTTATAATAATGGGGTGATTTCAGTTATTCCCATGTTGACTGACTAACACCACCATCCTATGCAGAGTAACATTGTTCTTAAGTCCATTAGATGAATGTAACTCTGCTTTTGGTGGCACAGTAAATGAACATTCAGAGCATGACAAAGAGACATTTCTAGATATGATAAATGGTTTAGAAAAGTTGGTCATAAAGTTGATAAGAACAGAATATTAAATCTACCTTAAGGTCAAATATGTAATTGTTAGGTTGCTTAGTAACAATGAGCAAACTGTGTTGGACTTTCTAGACAATTTTTCAGTTACAATAAGCACATAAGAAGAGCCCTTCTGGATCAGGCCAGTGATCCAGCTAGTACAATTCAGAAGACGGTATTTGTTAAAGGAGAGCCAGAAAGGCCAAATCCCTTTAGAAAGCTTGGTGGTTACCTAAAATCACTTTAATAGAAACTCAGATAAAATGTATATCATAGGTTTAAAAAGATATAAACACATTTAAGAGGATGCCATCAAGGTTAAACAGCAGTTTCAAAAAAAGCCATAAAAGGCATTACTTTAAGAAGTTCAAGTCTTGCCCAAATGAGGAAAATTAAAAAAAAAAAAACCAATTGTCAAAAGCTAGCACTTTCAGGGTGGGGTCTCCCTCCAAAATTTTGGGTCTCCCTCCAAAATCTCCTATAGGGGTGGGATGTACCCTCTGAAGCCCCAGTGAAGCAACAGAGAGGGAGTTGCCTTCACCCAGTTCCCTGTCTCCTCAGCAGCTATTTGCTCTTCCTTTCAGTCCTTAGGATGGGCCTCACTCTTCCTCCTCAATACTGTCCTTTAAAAGGTCTCACTGTGGCAACCTTCGGCTCTTCCCTGCAAGTCTTGACCTCCCTGACAGCCAGGTCCAGAGGCCAATGAAAGCCCTTCTCTTTGTGCTCCACCCTCCTGGGATTCCCTAAGGGCCTATGTGTCCAGTCTGACTCCCTCCCCAACAGCTCTGGGCCCCACTGCCACTCCATGCTCCACCCTCCACCCGTCCCTGTGCAAAAAGAGAGGCACCAAACCTGCCTCCCCTTCTTCTGCAGCCATGGTTCTTGGCTCCGCCTTGCTTGAGTCTTGAGAGCCTATCTCCTTTTCCCTGTGGGAAACTGTCACCAAGTCCCTCTCTAAGGGAACATTCCCAAGGGCCCTTAAGAAGACAGTGGTCCACCCTCTACTAAAGAAGTCATCCTTGGATCCGATAGTATAGACAAACTAGCGGCTGGTTTCCAACTTGCCTTATCTGGGCAAGATAATGGAGAGGGCAGTAGCTAATCAGTTACAGGGTTTTCTGGATGATGCTTCCATATTTGATCCCTTCTATTCTGGCTTTCATCCAGGGCATGGCACAAAGACAGTTCTGGTTGCCCTCATAGATGATCTCCAAAGACATCTGGACCAAGGCAGGATGGCAGTACATCTGTTGTTAGACCTGTTGGCTGCATTTGACATGGCCGACCACCAGTTACTGATCCATCGCCTTGCCGACACTGGAATTCAGGGGCTCACCTTACAATGGCTTGCCTCCTTCCTCCAGGGTCAGGGACAGAACTGTCCTGAAGGCACCCACTGACTTGTGGAGTGCCTCAAGGGGCAGTTCTATCCCTGATGTTATTTAACATCTACATGCCCCCCCTTGCCCAGATTGCTCAGAGCTATGTACTGGGCTGTCACCAGTACACTGATGATGCCCAGCTATATCTGTTGTTGGGTGGCCAGTCAGACTCTGGGCCGGGAGATCTTGACCTGGCATTACAAGCTGTGGCTTGATGTCTTAGGCTGAGCAAGCTGAAACTGAATCCGATGAAGATGGAGGTTCTGCCCATAAGTCGCAGCGGTCCAGAGGTAGGGATCCCACTCCCAGCCTTCGATGTGGTGCCATTGGTGCCAGTACCAGAGGTTAGAAGTTTGGGAGTGTTCTTGGACACCTTCCTAATGATGGAGGCCCAGGTAACAGCCACTGCCAAGTCAGCCTTCTACCATCTTCAACTGATCAAGCAGTTGGTTCCCTTCCTCGAATGTGGCGACTTGGCAATTATAATCCATGCAATGGTCACCTCAAGATTGGACTACCCCCAATCCCCTGATATCAATTCCAGTGAGCCCAGCATGGCCTCTTGTCTCTGCCACCATTTTGTGGCTCTCAAACATTTTCCACCCTCACAGCCACTGCCACCAAGGCCCACCTAGCTCCTGGCCTCCCTTGCTTGGCCCACCATGGCTCCCATCCCCAAGGAACCACCAAGTCTATGGTGACATAGGTAGGTGCATTGTCTGCATATGCGCAGACAGCACTTTTGTTTGGGGGGGATTTAAACCCCCCCAGTGTGATTTTTTTTAACAATTTCAGATTCTTCTTCAAACCTTGGGGGGTTTGAATCTCCTTTCTCTCAGTGTGGGCCCAATCCATAGATTTAGCTATCCACAGATCTGTTCTCACTTGAGAAATAGATACACATTGGGGCAAACATTCCTAACTTCATTTAAATCTTGATGAAGTCTGAGCTGACTAGATATATCTGTCCAAAATTGTTTTGTTAGCCAAATTGCCTTATTTTTTAATAAAGAGTGGGGAATTAGAATGTTAATGGCAATAGGCTTAATTATAGGACCAATAACCTGTGTATACTAGAGTCCAGTTTATCCAGATCCCCAGAAATAGACAGGGAGACTAGATCTTAAATAAATTGGTTTCTTTATTGAATAGTGTCACAAACACATACAATAAAACAATCATGCACTCAAACAATACAGAGATAGGAATTTAGATAGAAGGGTAGAGAGACTGTCGCATTAGCAGGAAAATATCGATGAGAGGTGATACTTTACTAGTCTGGTGCAGCGACTTGATTCTGCAGCAAAAAATTGGGGAAAATACTAAGGAAGGGGTCGTGTGTTAGCCAGTAGCAGATGTGGTAGACTCTAGACAGTGCTAGGACTAGAGTCAGCAAGGTAGGGTGGGCTCAGGTAGGCAGAAGGCAAGAGAGAGAACAATGGACAGATGCTTTTCTTATATACCCTAGCAGTGGCTTGGGGCATGTGCCACCAAGTCACATGATCCCCAGGAAGGTGCTAGAATCTGCCAGTTCCTTAACAAGGTCAAAATAATGGAATTAAGTGTTGGGCAATTGATTTAATGTTCACTAACAATGACACCTCTAAGAGTGGACAAAGGAAAAGAAAAGGTAGTTGTTCCAGGTGCTTGGCTAGCCAACAATCTGGTGATCTGCATCAACGTTATCTTGATGGGCAGTGGGTGTGTTTGGCTACTCAGGTAATCTTGTCAAGACCGTTCTATTGTTTGAGGATGAGCAGAGGTCATTTCGGGGGGGATCGCGGGGGAACACAGTTCCCCCGGGTGAGGTACAAGGGGTGGGGCACATGATGAAGCCCTGCCCCCTGCTTCCAGCTGCCCCGCTTCCGGCCCTCATTCAGCCAGGAGGAGGCAGGAGAAGAGGGAGGGTAAGTTGCTTCCTCCCTGCCTCTCCCCACCCCTGCCTGCCTGGGGCCAGGGAGGGCCTTCGCGGGGCTTCCTTGCACTCCCGCCGGCCTTGCAGGTCCACCGCCGGGCCCCTCATGGGGCTCGGCAGTGGAGCTGCAAGGCCGGCGGTGGCAGCCGGGACTGTTGGGGACGGGGTGTGTGTCCTTATGACACATTTCTGGTGATGTCAGGGGGTGTGGCCTTATGACACACTTCCAGTGATGTCAGGGGGTGTGGCATATGCTAATGAGTTGTGCTAATGAGTTCCCCTAGCTCTTTTTCTACGAAATGACCCCTGAGGATGAGTATGTGCAGTAATGCTAGGAGAAGGTGGGGGGGAGGCTGTTTGTGTGCTGGAGAAGTCCTTCTATGGAGTCCTTTACAAGAACACTCAGGCTTCTGATGTAAAGCATGGCTTCTGCTTGCTGGCTGCTGCATATTTCTGGCATCAGGGAGGTAGATTTGTTTCCTGCATGGGTGCAGGAGTGAGGAGCACCGTGGGTCCATGTCTGGCTGGCACACTGCTTCCTGGCGAGGCTTCCTTCAGCTGGGCATGTGTCTACAGTCTAGGAGGTTGGCACCATCATTGGGCTACTGTGCAGTTCAGTCCCTGGCACATTTATTGCACAGTTCAGCTTACAGCCATAGTCCATAGCATTATAAATGCTGCACAAGGCTCTTGCAGGGCATCAGTTTCCATTAATGTCCCCCCTCCCCATTATCCAATTTAGTCACTGAGACTAGGATTTGAAGATTGATATAGTGGATGAAAAATTTCTTAATTCTTTCCCCTCACCTCATTTTCCTACAAAAATGTCACCAAAGCTATTTTCCCCTGTATCTTAGGGAGAAGATAAAATATTTGGGTTGGATCATATACTATTGCTCTGGGCTCTTTGGCATGTCCTGCTCATAACCAGTACATTCTGGTGTGAGGAAAGATGCCATCAGAAAGTGGAACACACTGGCATCAGCAGAGTGAAAGTAGAGAATCAAATCCATTGATAACAATCTGCATAGCATGCATTAATCAAGTACCAAGCTTTGGGGATGATGGAAACATTTTTTAAAGAAATAAAACACGTTAGGAAGTTCATCAGTGGGTTTCAAGAGTGATTCATAACCTGGAAATCCTTGCTTCCATCAAAATTGCTAAACTAAACAGAATGACCTTAAAACAGATGGTTAAGTGTTGCTATTATCACTGCTGTAACTGTCTTCCATGGAGAGATTTCTCATAGAGAATGTTACTCTAGCAAAGTCATGATGATATTTTCTAGCTTGAACTTCAAGCTAGAAAAACTGAAACTGGAAAGAAGGCATACACTCTAAATAATAGAAGCATTTACAAGTGGTAGACCCACAAGGACTTGTGGGGAGCATCTCATTTTCCCCTACACATACTATTCCCATTTCCTGAATAGCTTCTCTCCTTTTTCTGCTTCTTTCGCACCCACTACCCAACCTATCTTTATCTTCCTTTGCACTCACCCCCATCTTCTGCTTCCTTCGCACCCACTACCCAACCTATCTTTATCTTCCTTTGCACCCACCCCCATCTTCAGCATTTCTTCCCTCCCTCCTGGTGGCATCCCATATCCAGGGAAACTATTACTGACCTTAGGGCCCAGTTGTATGGTGGGGAACCTGCAAAGACTTGTGGAGGGCAAATCACTTTCTCTTGTATCCCCTCCCCATGGTATTTCTTCTTTCCTTTCTCCTGGCAACCCCCATATCTTCACCTTTCTCTGCTTTCTTCTCTCTTTCCCACCCACCCACCCACCTAACTTTTCTTCCTTTCATTTTAGCATCACAACAACTGTGTGAGGCAGGTTAGGCTTAGAATGTATAACTGGTCCAAGGTCACCCAGTGAAATTCTAGTCTGAAACTCTAACCACTAAAACATGGAGTGGCTGCTCTTGAACAGTGGCAAGCAGCCAGACTTGAGTAAGCCATGTAAGTCACATGGTAGCAATATGCCTACTGGTTGCTGCTGAGCCGGGTCCTGATGAGTTCTCCTTCAAAGGTCAAAAACAGGGCCTGGCTCCCTCTTCCTGTCTTTTAAAGACAGAAAATCAGTGTTGAAGGCTGGGAATAATGTTGTGGTTGCCTAGCAATAGCCATTGTAGGCATTCATTTCTTAAAGCTATAGGCACTGTTTCTCTTTTTGGAGGTTTTTAGCCCCAGACAGACAGATACTAGATTTTTCTACAAACCTGTGTCTTCTTTCAGGTTCATAGAAAGATCTGTCTTGTCTGTTCATGGCTCCAGTCTCTGGATTTAAGTATCTACAGAATTAGATATATTAATTGACACAAAGGTTGTGATGGAATCTCCATCAAATTGTACCATTTGACTATCCTGTTGAGAATTAGATATATTAATTGACAGATGGACGTGAGTAGGATTAGGAGCCCTGTATTTGATGTAAGTACACTTAACAAGATAGTTGTGAGATCTTACATCAAATATTTAGATATCAGCAATCATATAAGAATTTTTACCCTATTAAGATATAACGCCTTACCCTCAGCCATAATGGAGGCCAGATTTACTAGATCATTGAGGAAAAGTTGTATATGTGGGATGGGATCTGATGAAACATTGGAACATGTAATTTTCAATTGTCTTATATATCATAATATCAGGGAAGTTTTGATCAAGCCTATAGTTAACTCCTTTCCAGGTCGTAACAGAAGGATACTTTTGTCAATTATGCTGGCAGGAGATAATCAAAAGCTGACTAGGATGGTTGCCAAATTTGGTTGGTTGGCATACCAAACTAGGAAAGAGATAGGCCTAAACCTAATTTTTGATCATAATTTTGATTCTATTATTTCTGTATTTTAAAGTTTTTAGATCCTTATTTATAATTTTAGATGCCATTGTATTTTATAATTTTACTGCCCCCTTAACTGTATTTACTTGTCTTCTATTATACTGGTCTATGACCGTAATAAACTTGATTGTCACCATTTATTCATATCCTATAAATATATGTGCATAGACCGAGATATTAAATTGTGTGTATTTCTTTCTCTTAGACACATATCGCACAGGGTTAATCAAAACAAGAAACCTTTATTTATAAGGACAAAACACTGAGGAAAGTAGAGTCTAAGAAACAATGCTTCACTTCCATTGAACTTTTGAACTAAAATCCTATATTTGCAACTGGGATCCTTTAGTAACAAATGTGCTATTTTTAGCCTGTTTCAAGCAGCTCTCCTATACAGTTCCCCTCAGTCAGAAAACCCTCTTTTCACATCAGAAATTAAGCTCTCTAGTAGTCTCCCGCTAACCCCTAACTGTTGTTTCTCAACTGCTGTGTTCCCAAATCTCCTTCTCTGAACATTCCATCCACTCTCACTGGCTGCTCTTAGGGAGAGGCTGAACCTACCCTGTCTGTCACAATACCCTTTATTAGGATCAATACAAATATCACAAAATAGTGTGCAAGATTTCAAGTTCTCTCCTTCATAGAACATCCTATGATATTTTTTGACTTATGAGTTGGTGGTAATAAAAGGCTTTTGCTTATGAATGTAAAGAACTTGGTCATTTAAAAAAGGTAACTGAAGGTAATGTGTTTTGAAAAAGGGGTGTTCAGCCTCAAGGGTCGAAGAACGTTGGAGCAATCACATGATCCATGTGCAAAATATCCTGAGATTATCCAAAACTGTCTTTATAATAAGGGTAAGTGCTTATGAGTAGTTTGACGTGTGCTTCCTATGGCAGGTGTAATCATTCCATAAAAGCTTACCTTAGACTGCTTCCTCCACCGTTTCTGGAGCGATTTTGAATATTACAGGGACAGTTTTTCTTTGTATTAATACATTCTTTGGTCAGAAGAATAACATTAATTGGGTCCAATATTTCTATGGCCTATGTTTTGTACTCATCCTAACCTGGAAACTCTGGAATAATTTGCAGTACTGAAAAACCTATTTGCAATCCAGGCCAAGCCTAATGGCAGTTTTTTTTTCCTTTTCTTTTTTGCATAATGATGGGTGCAGCTGAATTTCAATGACTGCTTGAAAAGTCATTGCTGTCTCTCCCCTATTCCCCATCCCAGTTTCATTTATAGAGAGGGTTAATCTAATTTTACTTTACTGTTTTATGTTATTTAGATTGCTTAATAGTCTTACACTACTGAAATGCTACATAATATCCATCACAGCTAAAGGAAGACATAAGTATCTGTTCCAGGGGCACAGTACTTCTCTGTACCACAAGGGGAAAAAATAGCGTAGGGCCAATTCCCTCAGTAATCTGGGTGAGTCTCTGAAGGACATAGCCCACAGCAGCCATTTTATTCATCATCTCAGCCATGGCTTATATTGATGTAAAACCCAGATCATTGACACTGAAATCTCTCTGTGCAGTCCTATGAACAGGCAAGATAATGCAGGGGAGAAAATAAGTGGCCCACTCAACTCTATGAGCCAGCCTTCACTCTTGTTAATCCCTTCGAAAGCATTTAGATTTATGTGTATATTGCTCTACTGTTTCAGTACACTTTGGGGAACAATAATCTACTAAAGCTGCCATCAGGGCTGACAATGATGAGGCAATGCTGAGCGTAACTTCCTGCCTTGCTTCCTAAGGTGCACAGTCCTATTTCCTTTGATTTCTATCACATAGAAGCTGTTGACTTTAGATGATCCATTCATGTGCTGTCTTTTAATCCACAAAGGCCAGAGGCTGAAAATGTCCAGTCCATAGGTCACAAGTGCTTGCTATTTAAACCATTCCAGAACTTGAATTTGATACCATAGCTTTTAAAAAGGTATTTTTCAGCATATCTGAGAATGTTTTAACAGTTGGACACCTTGTAGCTCAAAGAGATTTCCAGTTGTTTACAGACGTGCACCAATGGGTCAGATGCTTAATAATACCTAGAGACCAAGGAGGCATTGGTTTCATGCACTGCAGATTTTCTAACTAAAGCAAATGAATTATGACAGGTTACAAGAAAAAGAACAGATCTGCAACCTGAGCCTATGCATGTTTCCTTGGAACGAAGTCCCACTGTGATCACTGGGGCTTGCTCCCAGCTAAATGTGGATTGCAGTCTTAGAAATGTTAATAGAATTTAATAGAAAATAGAATAAACAAGTAAAAAGCATTGGCTCAAAATGTATTACTACAGGTTTTATTCTAAGTGGTTTTTCCCTACTACACAAACAGCTGGCACACTGTCCGTCCCCCATCCCTGAACATTTTATAACCAAAAGAAAGAGAACAGGAAATATAGGAGGAAAACTGAGAAAGTATGGAGAAAAAGGGAGGCAGACAGGAAGGGAGGGAGGAAGGGATGATAACACAAAAAGAAAGAAATAAGAGAAACTGGAAGGTTGGAACAGTGAGAAAGGCCATCTCAACATAAAAAGCATAAAATGCCTCCAAAAAAGCACTGCTGAATGGAGCCTTCCAGAAGTCTATGTGTTATGTACGTGGACCGCCTCCAGGGGTCCGCGGACAGGCCGGAGCTTGGATCCGAAAACAAAGGAAACTTCGGATCCTGGATTCCCCAGCCCCAACCAATAGCCACCTTGGCGGGACATTTAAACCCTCCAATGGGAGTGGGGGGGTGGCTGGTGGATATGTATATAGTTGGCCCTGTTGGGCGTTAGAGTTAGTCTTTGACTATGTGAAGTACAATAAACGTGTGCTACAGCATGTCGTTGTCCGAGTCCTCCATGCGGCGAACCCAGTACTTTTCACTATGATATGAGTCATCTTCAAGGTAGGAGAGAAAGGACAAAAATCATAAACATTGTGGCAAAGTAGATCCAAGTAGTCAGTTGTGTTGGTTTGAAGCAGTAGAACAAATTTAGAGTCCAGTGGCACTTTTAAAACCAACAAAGGTTTATTCAAGGTATGAGCTTTTGTGTACAAAGCACACTTTTTCAAAAACAGTGGAATGGGAGGTAAGGTTTAAACTTATAGACAGGCTGAACAGCTAATTAACAGTAACATGATGAAGATGTTTTAAGTGCTTGTGGACTTCTCTTCCAGTCCATGATGAGAAGTGATGGTCAAGAATGTTTGGTTCCTCTGCGGAAGATCTGGTATGGAATGTATGTACCTAATTTTGCAAGAAGGTAGACAACTCACTCAGTGGAGCTGGGTGCACATTCAAGGAGCTTCCAGGGCTGAGCCCATGTTTCCATGTGTCAAGCTTCAGATCCAAAGAAAGTTAGGACAATGCAGAAACCAACAACTCTCATCTTATTGTAGTACCCAAGTTTTTTGTGGTCAGGTGGATGGAGTTTTCCTTTTTATTTGTAAATTCAGTACTAGCACCCTGCTATTCTCCAGTTCTCTTCATAAATAATTCTAAGGAGAAGGCAGCATGTGGATTTTCTTATATCCCTACTTACTCTTATGTGTGTTTTTTTCTGTCTGATGTACTTATGATATTCAGTAGGTACCAGGAGCAGCTGCAAGAAGATGGGTAACCATCCTTGACATAGAGATGATGAATACATCAGAAAAATCAAAAGCTCTGTTGCTGAAAGGCATAAACTGGAACAAGGAATACCACCAGCATGTATCTGACAGGAGACATGCTTGTGCTATCTGAAATGAAGTGTCAACTGTCTTGCTGAGCTCTTGAATAAACATTTAGAAGTTCATGCTACCATTAAAATGCCTTGAAATTTATGTTTCTGGGAAGGTCTGGTGGTGAAAAGTCCTTAATTTTTCCAGGCCATTTGTGTTTTACCAGACACCCTTCCCTCCAATCACTGCTGTCCCCCAATGGAAATTACACATAAGCATAGCCCTTCTTCTACCCATCCAGCAATGACAAGTGGAAAGCTACCTTCCCATCACAAAATCAAAGATAATGGGCTAATGTAGGACCAGGCTGTGCAAGGTACCTAACCATCTACAACAATACTTTTCGCCTCAGTCAATCATCTTGACACTAGTTGGGTCTCTAAAAGCTTTTCACATTGCAATACCCACTGCAACCCCCTGGTTCCAGAATGTACAGACCTCTAACACCTTTCTTTATTGAAATTACCTTTAAGGCCCCGGTCACACTCGGGGAAATAGGTGCGGCCAAAGTGCGGCCTTTTTGAGCCACACCAAAAGACACGCGCGGTGGTGGGATCAGACAGATCCCCCCAGCTGCCGCGCAGGTCCTCCCTGGCATGATCAGATGCCGGGAGGAAACCACGGACCGGAGAGCGAGGCCAGCCTGCTGTGCATGCGTGTGCATGCGCAGTTCGGCAGGACCTCACATGCTGAGGGAGAGACGGGCGCGCCGGCGATCAGACGCCCGTCCCTGCAGCAGATTTTCAGGTAGGTAGTAGTGTTTTCTAGGGGGGGGGGTTGATGCGCAATTTTGCCCAGAAGGGACGGATCGGGGATGGGTGCGCGCCGCTTCCCAGATGTTGTGGTATGATCGCGCCCACTTGATGTGCCCCCGATCCGTCCCTCTCGCGTGGCAAATCCTCCCATGTGACCGGGGCCAAAGACTAGTAAAATTTGTGGTAAGGTATGAGCTTTCCTGAATCAGTGCAAATTTCTTCAGCTGAGAGACTGAGGGACCAAGTCTCCAGCCCTACCAGGTGTTAATCAAGAAGTCCGCTCTGCAAGGTAGTACACTTGCAAGTTGAGCTCTGCAAACAATTACTTGGTAGCTGTAGCCAAAATAGGCCAAGGTAGCCCCCAAACCCAAATAACACCACAGGGGTATAATAAGTTTTATTAAAAGAAATGTGCAAATGTAAACAAAAACAGAAGCAGTTGCAATGCAGGGAAGAAAATAATAAAACTGAATAACTATCTTAGAATACTTATGTAGTCTTTAGTCCTCTCACCCAGAGCTTAACTGGTCAAATTGAAGGTACAGAGTCCAGATAGAACTCCAGAGTCCAAAATCCAAGAAGCAGGTATCCCGGCTGCAGAAGGCCCAACCTACAGTTACAAAGATGACCAGAAAATAGGAAGGCCCCAAAAGGTCCAAACTAGAATGAACGGTCTTGCTTTATGCCAGACTGCCTGCAGCTGACCTGATCCTGTTCAGCCATTCAGGTGCATTGCTAAGACATGTAACCACATACCTCTACGGCTGGCACATACAATCAAACAACTCACCTACTCCTAGGGTTTCTTGCACTAATGACATAGAATGTGAGTGCAAAACTCCCCCTGGATCTCTGAACTTAAGCCCCCTAGGCCCATTATTGCACTTGCACCTGTGCTGGCTTCTCTCTCTTAAAATTACAAGTCATAATGACATTAATTTCCCAGAGAGGTGCCTTTAGTAACTTGACTAGGCCCAAAAGCCTGAACCAATGTTTGAAAGTCTAGACAGACAATCTATCTGAAACCAGGCTCTGACAGATCTTCCTTGTGCCCTCTCAGAGCCGCCATTATGCAGGTTCACTGCTAGCCGTATCCTGGCTCACTATAGCTGCTGCATTGTTGTACTTTGTCTTAATAACAACACACTTCCCTGTTGAAGCAAGTATTACTCCATTTTGGTGATCTTGCCAGAAAGATCACACACAAATTTAGTTTTTATTGCTCCTAGTAACTTTAATGAGGTGCCAGTAACCTGGTGCTCCGACCCTGCTCCATTATCATGGCTAGTGGCTCACTCCATAGCTTTTTGTTGGGGGTTATGATATGCTTAATGCTACATAGTCCTCAGGTAAGGAAGAAATTGGGATTGCTGCCCTTCGGCCATTCCCAGCATTTCACTGTCATTTTAGCTTTGTTTTAAGGCAAGGATTGGCCCAAAGATACAGATAACTAGAAAAGTGGAAGGGGCAATCTGTTCTGGACAGTGGCCCCGAATATGCTTGCTGTAGTACCAGAGGGTATTAAACAGGCAAAACAACAAACCAAGAAACAACTTCTAGAAACCTTCTAAAATACATAAAGGAACTCCTCCCATCACATTTGGGAAGGCCAACCTGCTCCATCACACATTAACTAGAAATGTTAAGGTTTTTACCTGGGATTGTCAGTATTCAAAGCAGGTGCTCTTGCCACAGCATCACAGTTCCTTCTGAAAGGCTGCACTTCAACACTAGCTATCATCTCACATCTTGCTAGAAAGCCACACCCAAGGGACAGAGAAGATAGCCAAATGAACATGAGAGAATCCATGTTGGATTGGCCCATCCAGTCCAACACTCTGTGTCACACAGTGGCCAAAAATCAGGTGCCATCAGGAGGTCCATGGCTAGATAATAATTCTTCCTGTCTGAAAGTGTGATAGATTGTAAGAGCGAAGCAGGCAACACAGCAACTACATGGAGCTTCTAAATGGTGATACGGTCACAGAATGCTGGATATGTACATCCTTCAGCAAAAGATAGTCTCAAATTCACTGACTGCACAGTTACTATTTGATTTTGGCATCCTCTAGGAAAGGGGTGTCAACATCTGGTGGAGACCTGGGGTAGCCATACAGTTTTCCAGCTTCCTGGGACCTGTTATATACTGAGATAATTACATCAGCACTAGCAAGGCCATGTGGCCAAGCACACCTTTGGGTGCTAGAACAATAGAGGACTCGGATCCTAGGGCAGACCAATTGGAGTGCCCGGATTCTAGAGTAGACCTATGATGGACTCCTCCACTGTAAATAGCCTATCACTGGTGTCGGGGTGTGTGTTGGGTGTGGGGTACTGCAGAGATATAAGCTGGGCTCGGACCTCGCTAGTTTGTCTTTCAGTTTTTTTGCTTAATAAACCATGAGCTGATCACTACTCAACACATCCAAATTCAGTACATTATAGACCCAAGTCCATTCCTTCACAGGGGGCATAAAAGAAACAGACAGAGACCTACTGCACTAATTTATTTATTTATTTATCAAATTTATACCCCGCCCTCCCCCGTAGGGCTCAGGGCGGCTTACAAGGCAAGAGTATCTTGCTACAATAAAACATAATATACCTATAGTTTTAAAAACATACTATACAGTTTAAAACCAATCCTAATTCAAGTAAAGTGCTCAGTGATCTTCAAAACTTCAAAATCCAAAGATGATGGAAAAGTTCCTGGTAGGCAGTCAATGGCTTCAATGTTCAGATGTTCAGATGTTCCTTCTCAGGGCCTCTTCCACCCCCCACGATGGCAATATAGTGGGGGGGGGCAGCAGCCCTTACTCAAAAGCCTGGTGGAAGAGCTCCATCTTACCTAGGCCAGAATAACCCCTCAATAACCCCTCCGGGGTTATTCTAGGCTAGGCCAGAATAACCCCGGGGTTACTCTGGCCGGGGGGTTAATCCGGCCTGTTACACCGGGGCCAAAGACTAGTAAAATTTGTGGTAAGGTATGAGCTTTCCTGAATCAGTGCAAATTTCTTCAGCTGAGAGACTGAGGGACCAAGTCTCCAGTCCTACCAGGTGTTAATCAAGAAGTCCGCACTTGCAAGTTGAGTTCTGCAAACAATTACTTGGTAGCTGTAACCAAAATACGCCAAGGTAGCCCCCAAACCCAAATAACACCACAGGGGTATAATAAGTTTTATTAAAAGAAATGTGCAAATGTAAACAAAAACAGAAGCAGTTGCAAAGCAGGGAAGAAAATAACAAAACTGAATAACTATCTTAGAATACTTATGTAGGCTTTAGTCCTCTCACCCAGAGGTTAACTGGTCAAATTGAAGGTACAGAGTCTAGATAGAACTCCAGAGTCCAAAATCCAAGAAGCATCCCTTGAGTGAGATAGCTCAAAAGTCTGAAAGTGTGATAGATTGTAAGAGCGAAGCAGGCAACACAGCAACTACATGGAGCTTCTAAATGGTGATACGGTCACAGAATGCTGGATATGTACATCCTTCAGGGAGATAGTCTCAAATTCACTGGCTGCACAGTTACTATTTGATTTTGGCATCCTCTAGGAAAGGGGTGTCAACATCTGGTGGAGACCTGGGGTAGCCATACAGTTTTCCAGCTTCCTGGGACCTGTTATATACTGAGATAATTACATCAGCACTAGCGAGGCCATGTGGCCAAGCACACCTTTGGGTGCTAGAACAATAGAGGAATCGGATCCTAGGGCAGACCAATTGGAGTGCCCGGATTCTAGAGTAGACCTATGATGGACTCCTCCACTGTAAATAGCCTATCATGGTGTCGGTGTGTGTGTTGGGTGTGGGGTACTGCAGAGATATAAGTTGGGCTCGGACCTCACTAGTTTGTCTTTCATTTTGTTTGCTTAATAAGCCATGAGCTGATCACTACTCAACGCATCCAAATTCAGTACATTATAGACCCAAGTCCATTCCTTCATAGGGGGCATAAAAGAAACAAACAGACAGAGACCTACTACACTAAGCAATCAAGCCAGCTGGGAAATCCCTTTTGGTAGCTGCAAAGCCTCCTGCACTGTAATAGCGCTCCTAAAACAACATTCTATTGGGAAAAGATAGGGATAGAATTCAACAAGATCTGAACACACTGAGAAAGTGGACAGATGTGAACAAGATGCAATTTAACAAGGATAAGTGCAGAGTTCTACATCTGGGTATGAGGAACATGCATACTGGATGGGGAAACACTTCTGGGTAGCAGTGTATATGAACAAGATCTTGGGGTAAGGATGGTCTGTAAGTTAAAATATGAGCAGCCAGTGTGATGCAGTAACAAAAAAGGCTAATGCAGTCTTGGGGTATAACAGAGGCATAACATCCAAATGGCAATATGTCATAGTCCTGCTGTACACTGCATTGGTCAGGCTGCACCTGGAGTCTTGTGTGCAGTTCTGGAGGCTTCACTTCAAAAAGGATGTGGACAGAATTGAGTGGGTGCAAGGAGAGAAATTAGGATAATCAGAACCTGGAGACCAAGCCCTATGAGGAAACGCTGAGGGACTTAGGAATGTTAAGTCTGGAGAAGAAGAGGTTGTGTGTTTTTTTACAGTAAGTGTTCTGCAACAGTGGAATCAGCTGTCTAGGGAGGTGGTGAGCTCCCCCTCACTGGCAGTCTTTAAGCAGCGGCTTGTCAGGGATGATCCAGGCTGATCCTGCATTGAGTAGGGGTTTGGACTTGTATAGAAATATTGCTTCTATATTCACATGCCTTCTCCTGTGATGTCTTTTGATAACATGCTGTGTCTTGTTTCCTGTTGCAAGCCAAATGGTGAGGCCAAATGGCCTCAATAGCCATGCCATAAACCCACATTCTTTCACACTTTCATGCCAAAAGCCAGACCTCATGGCTCCACACACTGGCCCACTTGTGACCAGTTATGTACACAATGAAGTAGCTGGAGTTTGGGTCACATGACTGCAGGCAGGGTCTCCAAACTTCCAGCCAATCCCACAAACCTGATGTTAGCAACCATGGCAACCAACAATTAGGCACACCCATGCCCACTCGCAATTGGCTGATGACCACATCTAATTTGTGACTGGAATTGGGGTATAATTGTTTGATCCCTATGGGAGTGAGCTCTCTTCTCTTGCTCTGGCTCTCTCCCCTGTCATTGTCTGTTTTATTGCACCTGAAATGCTGCCTCTTGAGAGACAAAGAGTTGCTTTGTGAACTGGAGCACAAGGATGTGCAAAGATGGGATTTCCCTTCGAAATCCCTTGGACTATCCTGGACTGTGAATGTTCTTACTTGGTAACTATGAATCATTAATGTTTAGTTAAGGCAAACAGCCCTAGCCTTTGTTATTTTTGTAATCTCTGGTAGTCTATGCTAAGATCTGTACTGAATAAAGATTCTTCTTATTGCTAAATTGTCTCTGATGTTGTAACTGAATTCCAAGTCTGAGTCTTGTGCCTAAACGCTCACCATATACGCTACCATTGGAGGGTAAAAGTGTGCATCTCTAGATTGAGTTGCTAGTGTGTTCTGTCCCAGATGCCAACTAAGGGTTTGAATCTCTCCCTTAGGAAAGGCAGGGACTAGTGAAAAGAGGTTCTGGTGGCAACTTGTTCTGAAAACCAGAGAGGATATAGACCATCTCGTGGTTTGTTGTTTAATGTACTGAAAAGTACAGGATTCCCTCCCATCCCTGGACTGGCCTGGGTGGGCTAATCTCTGTACAGGACTAGATGGCCTGTATGGCCTCTTCCAACTCTATGATTCTATAAATCTCACTCATCTTCCACATACTAGCCAAAGACCAGAGCAAAAGACAAATTCCTACCCTGGCTGCTCTTCGTTCAAACAAAACTTTGACAGCTTGTTGCAATTTGGTTGCTTCTGGAAGCCATATCTGCATCCCCTCTCTTCCTGGTTACTTTTGGTTAGACAACAGTGGATATCTTTAAAATAACCTTCAGAGCATTTAAGAGTTTAAAATGAATGTTGTGATTTGTACTTTAACTAAAGTAGTTCTACAAAGACTATTATAAAATGCAAAATACCTTGGGCTTGTAAATATAACTTTTAAAAGAATCCCATGAAATACTGAGTTAACAAAACTGCATAATAATCTATATATCTAATTTCCAACATGGCCCCCTGCATGCGGATACTTATTTCTGCACATCGGGGGCACCTGGGGGGGAGGGAGATTTTTGTGCACACTTGGGGCAGTCCCCAGGTGTGCACAAAAATCTGTAAACCCCCCAAAAATATTGGGGGGATACTTAAATCCCCCCAAAAGTGACAGAGCGTCCCCTGAGCATGCGCAGGGAATGCTCTACGAACTCCCTCGCCGCCGCTTCGGAACCGGGGGGGAGAGAGCAGCGAGGCCCAAGCGGCATGCAGCCACCGGGCCTCGCTTCGGAGCCGGGGGGAGAGCGGGTCCGGCCCCTTGTAATTTCACTATTTCTGACAAGTAGAACACATCTTTCTCAGCTTATTTAAAAGTAGAATTCTATGGGCCATTATTGGCATGCCATTTAGAATGGAGGAATCACTGAATGACAGAAAGAATTCTTATTTCAGTGGGTAAATTATTTGGTTGCAGACTACCAGTAAAGGAGCTGATTTGCCTCCCTATTTTATTTGACACCATTCCTCTTTGCTTTTGTCAACATGAATATAAGAAGCAGCCAATAGTTATTGGAAGCACAGGCTAGGGGTTGGAGTAGATGGCCCACTGTGGTAGGAGATCTGGTAAATCTAATCCAACTCCTAGCCTCTCCTTCCAGTAACTGGGGTGGGAGACTTCCACTAGTTTTCCCTAGCACCACTAAGCAGGAAAGCAATGGGGGGAAATGAGTGAGGAAAGTAATGGCACAATGTCCCTTCCAGGCACTAACCAGCGGAACCAGTGAAAATTGCCAGTTTAGTCTGGATCCAATTTTAGGACTTGGAGATCTGGGTTCAAATTCATAATCAGCCATGATGCTCCCTGAATGATCTTGGGCCATTCATTATTTCTCAGTCTAACCTACCTCTCAGTTGTTGTGAAGATAAAATGAAGAAGGGGAGTACTATGTACTCTAGGCTCCTTAGAGTTCGGACCAGATAAATCCGCCAGGTTTTATCAAGGGGCAAGTGGTTACGGCTAGTACTAAGGAGTAAATGAGTCAGGACTTGGCCCTGGGCTCACAGAGGCAGCATGGGTCCACTGAGAATAGCACAGAATCTGTATTAAAAACTCTTCTCTTTCGCACGGCTATGCCTGGCTATGCCTCTCAGCAGATATGTCCCACAGCAGACACCCTGTGAGGTGGGTGCGGCTGAGAGAGCTCTTGACAGAAACTGCTCTTTTTCAAGAACAGCTCTTATCAGACCAGGGTCATCCAGCCAGGTGAAAGTGGAGGAGTGGGGATTCAAACCCGGTTCTCCCAGATTAGAGTCCGCGCACTTAACCACTACACTAAACTGGCTCTCAGTATAGGGGGAGAAGTCTGCAAAGGTACATAATGATGGTCACTTGCCCAGGAACTCACAATGAAAAAAATTTAGCCTAGCAAGTACATTAGATAATGCAAATCGAATGCCAGGGGGTCTGACAGGCTGTTGCAAAGTATTTGATGGTGCAAGGTATTTTTCAGAGCTGTTTCTTCCATACTGTTCATTTATCATTCATTTCCTTGAACATGTTTCTCCAATCACTGACTGTATCACCATGTTACTGCTGCCAAAAAACTGGTGCAGCTACTATGCCATTGTGCCAGGAGTTTACCTGAAGTAAATTTGTTCTCTTAGTAAACAGATTGCCGCACCTGAGTTTCATCAGAACAGAGCTGTCAAGAAATCCCTTCTTTTGGAGTTGTGAGGGAAATACTTGGAAGGCCTGACTGCCTCATTATGCAGTTTTACAAAAACAAGCTGGAAATTAATATCCTGACATTTATTCACTTGGAATAAAATCTCTGCTCCTCCATACAAAGAATAGTCTTTTATAAATCTTTTACAAAAGTTACTGGCACACTTGTTTCAAGAGCGTTGTCTTACAATTAGCTGCATCTTTTTTCTTATGGAATCATATGTCACTGGGAGGCTTGCCCAAAAAAGGAGCAATAAATAGCACCTTTAAGCAGCATTTAATAATTATAACCTATCTAATCTTTCAACGATAGGCTTGAGTCCAAGAACCATGAAGGGCATTAGACAATGTGATTCGTGCAGCAGTCTGCAGAGGCACAAAGAAACTGCAGAAACTTCAGTGGAGGAGGGTGGGAAGAGAGACGTGTTTTATTTTTAAAGCGTACGGTGGGCCTTAAATGAATGTCTGCATTGTCATTGCAAGTGCTTTTGTTGCTCTTCTTGAAAAAAAACAAAAGGAAAGAGAACAAAAGAGAAAAGAAAAGACTTTCATCAAGTATGAAAAGAATTGTTCTTTGCCACTGTGCATGACAATATTGGCAGATAGCAGCCCACTCACATACACACCCAGCAGCATGGAAGTTGCTCCCCATGTAGTGTGATTCTGCACTGGCGGTGGTGTCTATGACTTTAAAATCCACAAGGCAAGGGGCTGATCACAGTTGAATGGCTCCCTCCAAGTGGAGTGCCAGTTGGGTGGAAAATAGTATTGCCAACCTCCAGGTGTGGCCTGGAGATTCCTCAGAATTACAACCGAGCTGTAGATTACAGTTCCCTCGGAGAAAATGGATGCCTTGGAGAGTGGACTTTATGGCAGTGCACCCTGCTAAGGTCCCTCCACTCCTCAAACTCTGCCCTCCAGTGTGAGCCAGTGTGGTGTAGCAGTTAAAGAGCAATGGACTCTAATCTGGGGAACCAGGTTTGATTCCCCACTCCTCCACATAAGGCCTGCTAGGTCACCTTGGGCCAGTCACAGTTCTATCAGAACTCTCTCAGCCCTGCCTACCTCACTAGGTGCCTGTTGTGGGGAAAGGAAGTGAAAGGCTATTGTAAGCTGCACTGAGACTCCTTAAGGTAGAGAAAAGCAGGGTATAAAAACCTACTCTTCTTCTTCTTCCCCTGGATTCCCAGAAACGTCCAGTGTGCAGTTGGCAACCCTAAAAAAAAGATTGTTATGACTGTCCTGCTTTTACTCCCCCCAGATTATGCCACAAAGAGTCAGTCATATCACAGGGAAGCAGCTGCCATGCTGCAGGGTGTTTTGTGTGACCAGAGGCCTTGTTTAAACATTTCCTATGTCAAGAAAAAATGGTTTGAGTGAGCTCCCCATTTGTCGCTCTGGAGGGTTAGGGAAGCCTCCAGAGAAGATACCTACATAGTTGAACTGTTTTATAGAACTTGCTTAGCCATAGACTTAATAAGCTTAGATGAGGAGAGAAAGAAGTGGGAAGCAGCTGAATAGGACCTGGGCTGAGCATGAGTCTCTTTTTTTTCCAGGTAAGCCTGTAGTGGTCAGAGGCACAAGCCAAGGAGCAAAGAGCCAAAAAGCTCTAGATGTATTGACTTTTGGCCTGTGATTCAGTGGCAAACTAAGCACATATGCAGAGTCCATGCTAAAGTTAAGCAGGTGATACATTTCCAGTTCCAAATACAGAGCTGTCATCCCAAAATACATTTCTGACTTCATCAGTCTGGAAAACAGGACCTGCAGAGTCTGGCTTGGGGTACATCCTGTTACCTGCTGGATTTGTGTGTGTGGTAATTTCCCAGTAAGTAGTCAAAGCGGAGATTGCAGCTGATCCTAATTGTGTTGAATGCAATCCCCTTTGACATTTTGCACAAGAATAGCAGGCAATGTGGATGAATTAATGTAAACATGCCAGATGGTACCTGATTTACAAGGACTCTGGTGAGGCTCCTTTTGGAACGGAATGCTTACAAAACTGTCTGTGGGAACTGCAGAGGATTTATCGTGCTTTCAATATGATACTTTATCACCTCAATGGACATTCTCCTAAGGAGAGTACATCTAAGCTGACTCAATATGGATGTTTGGTAAAGAATAAAGGCAACTTACTAATATCAATAGATCACAGGAGAGTGCGTGTTTGTTTTCAGAAAAGGGCATTTCATTTGAGGTCTCAGGCTGAAACCATAAATTCATCCTTGTTGATTGATCAGTGGCCACACACACACACACACACAAGATATAGGGGCAGCAGGTAGGGTATATGGGGAAATGTTGTTCTGTATTTCTAGTGACTGATTCACTATTATTGGTCTCATTGCCTTTGTGGGCAGTGTGCTGAGCTCAACAGGCGCAGGCATGACTCCCATTCCCCAAAACTAAGTAATAAGGCACTGTGATATCACTTTGTCCCACATCCCAATCTCTTATAACACATCCCTGGGGCAGATAAGATATTGGCATGGTTTGGAGCACTGAGGTCTCTGCTCCTTCGCCAACCAGAAGCCTTCAGAAAGCATCAGACCATGTTTAACATGGCCAGGGGTGATGCCCTGTCAGCATTACAACAGTTGTTGTTTTCCTGCTCATGGGTGCATGCACTAGTGGACTCAACTACCATGATACCCATGTTAGTAATTTTTGTTGTGTAGCTATTTCTGTTTCATCATGAAGGTTTCGAACTCCTGGCTCCGGCTCTGTAATTCTAATTTGCACATTTCTTAGTAGGCAGACAATTTTCGGAGCATAACATTCTCAATTTCAGGGACAAGAGAAAAAAACAACAACAGCAGCTAGTACACTTAGCAGTGTTACAGAACTTGAGTAAACATCAGTTGTAAATATCAATCTAGTGAATGCAATTTCCTATGCATCAAGATTTATTTTACGTTTAATTGGTGCATAGTAAATTATACAGTCTTAGGACATCCAATTAATGACTAAGTGATTATTTTCTGCTACACCTCCCAGTTTAATATGCACAATTTTAATTAATGGGATATTTCCCCCACTCCATTCTGAGACAGTAGGAAAGATAAATAAAGCAACGCTAAGTTTCTACCAAAGTCTGTGACACCCTCCTTGGATGCATCCCTAGGCTTCCATAGATCATTGCAAATCATTGGCATCTATTTATCCTGACGCTAAGTTTCTACCAAAGTCTGTGACACTCTCCTTGGATGCCTCCCCAAGCCATGTGACACTGTTTGAAATTGTAACCAGACCAATCATAACTAATTTTTCAAGTGAGGCACATTATTGGTAAAGATTAACTTATATTTTACTCCTATTCTGTCTCTTTATCTACTGATTTGCTGTATTTTGTGAAAAGCTATCCATGATAGCACTTTTTATGTTAGTTTTGGTGTTGTTTCTATTGGCCTTGTTCGACATTCGTAGAGTTGATGTACAACGCAGGGACATTTTTGCACGAATTAATCTGGCCATGTGAACTGCATCATATGTGTTTGTCCCTCTTGGTCTGGAATACAGAATAGGAAAAGGTAAATTGGGGACATGGGCCTGTGGGGAATAGAAGAGATCCCATTCACAGACTGCAGAGAACAGACTGAATATTTCACTGTCCCACCTTTGAAGCCATCATCTGGAAGCACACCGGTCATCCCTAATGTATCTTTTGTTAAGCAAAACGAGGAGGAAAGAAGCCAAGGAAAGAGACTAGCCATAATTTGGTTAAAATTTCATTGTTCTAATGCTGTCATGCTTATTCATTTATTTAGTACATTTTGATCTCACCCTTCCTCCAAGGAGCTCACAGCAGTATACATCATTCGCCCCTCCTCTATGTTATCATCGCATCAACCCAGCAAGGCTGAGCGAGAGTGATGGGCCTGAGGTCACCAACAAGCTTCACGACAGAGAGGAATTTTCAGTCTGGGGCCTCTCAGATCCCAGTCCAATTTATGTGCAACTTGCTTATGTAGCAAATGAATTTAATTCAAACATTCAAAATCGAGCCATAAGTCTGCAATCCTACAAATTATAGCCCAGTTGTGAAAAGTCTTTCCCTTCCAATTTTAACAGCTGCAAAAACTATCACAGATTACCAAGAGGGTGCAATAATTCCTTTCCAGGTCACCTTGAAACATTACATATTGTTGAGAAATGGATTAATATTTGTGTTTTGTGGACTGAGATGTGCTAACAACCTACATGGACTGTGCACACACATGTATACCCATAGGCACAGAGAAAGCTGCTTGCATTACCTATTATGAGAGATTTCACATAGGGAACACTTGCCTGCATTTCATGTTAATGAGATTTGCACACATTCAGCTCAAGAGCCTTATGGGAAAGAGAAGCACATTTTAGCCATTGTTAGCACAAACAACAACTACGGAGAAGGAATTCCACCATTGCTGGAGCACCTGATGTCATGCAGTATATGGATCTGCTCTGCATCTGAATTGCCATTTCCTGTTGGATGGTACCTTGTTTGCCTGGGAAAGCCGGTATCTATCTGCACATCAAGGAGAATCATGACGCTGAGAATTCACACCTGACCAGATGGCTTTCCATGAGTTAGAGTCTAGAGTTTCAAATATTGGCCCAACCCTTAAAGGTGCTGCCCCTCACTATACACACCAATAAGAAGTAGGGATGGGACGGACTACAGATAGGTGGGATCTCAGTTTGGCTAAGTTGCCACCCACCCGAAGATTTGACTATGAAACGCGAAGACCATGCGTTAGGGCTTCTGCTAGCCGCTACCCCCCCTCCTGCTTTAACTCCCCTTCTGCCAAGCCTGCTAAAACCCTTTGTCTTTAGTTGATCCTTTGGTGTCCGCAGCCAAAGAGGTCCATGCCCTGCTAGCTGGTTCTAGCAGAGTGTGATTTAGAACTACCCCTAGATTCTATCATTCTTCACGTATTTTTACATTGCAACAGACAAGACTTCAGGAACAGGCAAGTATTAACCGTGCACCTACCTACCTCCTAAGTAAATGAGAAACTATTTTTATATCTTTCTGTAACTCTAAAGGAACTTGATTGTATGCGAATGTGAGACTGATTTTGCGTGTATGTGATTTTGATATTGATTCAGTAAAAAGACAATTTGTTTTGGAAAGATACTAGTCTCGTCACTCCCTCACTGAGACTTCTTAGGAGTGGCTGGACTTCCGTAAACTTTGGCAAGGACTCATGTTAAATTTAGTTTGCCATCTGCTGTACATAAGGCAGTTTGGCTAACAATATTCAGGTGTAATATAGTTAATGTCTGGGAGAGAAGGGGAATTAGTCATGCATTGGGCTGTAGTCATGCAGAATCAGTGATGCTGACATCACAGTGATGTAATACAAGCACAGAGGACTTGGTTGGAATCCTATAGCTGTCTAACCAGTGTAGCCAGAGTATAGAATTGTGTTTGTCTATAAAATTGCCAAGGAACAAACTTATTTGAGGATTTTCTAAAACAGGGTAGGAAAAGACTGGAGGGCCCATGGAATATCTCAAAAGAACTATGGACAAACAGATGTAAGCACACACCATATATTTTATCATATTGCTTGTAGAACAGCACAGCAAATAAGAGGCATTGTTTAAAATGATCCTTTCCTATTTGAAGGGAGGTTTCAAAAACATTAGCAATTTGACTTGAGAAATTCATGTTACAATATAAAATGTAGGTGGTATGCATTTATTCTCCCTAAGAGGAAAATAAAGGCATCTCTTCCTGGTGGCAGGAGTTAATAGGAATTGATAAATTACTTTCCATCCCAATGGGCAAGAAATCTCAAAAGTTTTAGATTTCCATTGTAAGAGAAATTACTTCTGCAATTTCGCCAGCAGGAGTGAATTTAACTGTGATGTGTGTGTTTTTTTTAATCTTATCAGAGTGTAACAAAAATCAGAAAATTCACAGCTTTGTGACTGCAGTGTATGAATGTACAAGTTCCAAGGGCCCAGTTTAGAAAATTCTATTTTATGAATGCTACTTGCATATTTAGAGTGCAGACTTGAAAGTTCACAATTCTTTGGATGCTGGAAAGCTGCTCTTCAATCCTTCTTGGCTGAATTGCCTGGAGGAACCCAAAAAGAGAGTGCCAAGAAGACCGCAGCATAAACTATATGCAGGGCCTGCCGTTTCACACTCCCTCAAGCATGGCCCTTTTATTTAGGGTGATATAAGGCCATTCTTTAGTTAGTTAAAATACAACACTGCATATAAATCTACTTACTAAACTCTGAAGTTACTTTAGGGCCTAATTCATTCATCAGATATTACTTGGTTTAAGCAGACCACAATATATCAAAGAATGCATGGGTTTGAGTTTGTTTGCAGATTTGATTTTTTTTAAAGTTTGCCCTAAATTAAAAATTTGCAATGTGGGATTTAGATGGCATATGGTTTTATTTATTTATTTTAAAGGATTTCTTTTCCATCCATGCTCACAACCAGAGTTCTTCAGGTACCTTCTCAGACAGTGCCTTCTCAGATAATCACAACCTCTGTCATCAATGAGCTTCTCAGAAAACAACAAAATATATAACTACCCTTGTTAGCCAAATTACCTTTTTTTATTAATAAATGTGGGGAATTATGAGTATTAATGGGCAATAGGCATTAATTATAGGACCATAACCTTTGTATACCAGAGTTTAAGTTCCCAGACCCCAGGAATAGATGCTGAGGCTAGATTGCTAAAGTAATGATTTCTTTACTAAAGGTTTTTCAAGCATATAAACAAAAATCAAGCATTCACACACACGAGACAGGGCTACGAATACAGATCAGAAAGCATAGAGATGTTTGCATGAGCAAGAAATCTAATTGGTTGGGTGATACTTTACCTGTCCAGCAAGACTCTTGGATCATGCAGCAAAAAATAACACAATAAAGGAAAAGGAATCGTGAGTTGATCAGTAACACATGTGGACTGATTCCAAACAGGCCTAGATTTGGAACCAACAAGATACGTGCGGTTAGGAGAGGCAGAAGCAAGAGAGCAAGAGGCAAGAGAGAGAGCAATGGCACAAAGCTCTTTTTTTATACCCAAAAATGTGACCTGAGGCAGGGCTGCTTTGGTCACCTGGTCCCCAGGAGATATTAAGAAAACTTAAACTGTGAATGGGGCAGAAAAGGGATTAATGGCTGGGCAACTGCAGGTAATGGCTTGGCTATGAGTGACACCTCTTTTGGGAATGGGATAGACCAAGGAGGAAAGGAAGAGAACCAATCAGGTTGCAGGACCGGCACTTTGGATTATTGACCAGATGCCGGACAGCTGTGTTATCTTGATGGGCAGCAGGAAGACTTGATGGCTCACTATTGTTGTCATTGGGCACCTCCTTTTGTCTTAGGCTGGAGAGGAATGTGTGTTTCTTCTGGTGATGTTAATATGTGAGGGGGGGATGCATGCTTGATGGAGAAGGGAGTTTTTCATGGCATCTGTGCAGGAACCTCTTGTCCTTCTTGCAGAGTATGGCTTCCCTCTGTGATCCGCTGCTGTTTTTGCGTGTATGGAAGTCAGGGCTGCTGTCTGCATTCTGGTGCTGGCATGGCTGTAAAGATGCAGGAGTAGGAGGCTTCTTATAGTCCAGGAGTCCATGTCTGGCTTAGCATGCTGCTTAGGTACAAGGCTCCCCTTGGCCAAAGCACATCCCTTTAGTCCAGTATAAGGGTCGTCCATTGCCCTGACACACATTTTGCACAGTTCAACAAAGCAGTCATATTTAAGTGTATTTAGTAATGCCATCTGAAGTGAAGATAGTGTACTGTATGGTCTGTGGCTTCCTCAGCAGATATAGAGGCAGACTATGATCAGAATCCAGTTAACAGTCAGCTAATTTTCCTCACATTCCTCACTCCTCCTTAGGAAACTTGGACGGAAACCTGGCAAGGAAACCTGGTAGGGTTGCTAACTCCAAATTGGGAAATTCCCAATACAGGGAGCTCAGGATTTGGGTAGGGGAGGGACCTCAGAGGGATATGATGCCATATAGTCCACCCTCCAAAGCAGCCATTTTCTCCAGGGGAATTGATCTCTGCAGTCTGAAGATCCGTTGTAATTCTGAGAGCTCTCCAGGCTCCACCTGGATGCTGGCAACCCTACTGGGGCCTGTGGGACCTACATAACCAAATAACCACACTGCTGGGGTAGGCTGCAGTAAGGAATGAAATCTCCTCCTCCTTCCTCTTCTGTCAACAGAGCTAGATTGCTTACAACTCCAGGCACCAGGACACAGTTCAAGAATTGTGAAACTGCAACATCCCTGCTTCCATGGCTGCTTTTTTACATGGTCCTGCAGCTCCAGTAATAATAATTCCAAGGGTCAAAAGGATCTGCTGAGAAAACATGGGGAATGTGAGGAAAATCCATGCTCCTTCCATTGGTGGCTGGCTATATACCAGTCAATGTTTTTTTAAGAAAACCAAAAACATATGACTGATTTATTAATTTATTAATTAAAATATTTGCATCCCATATTTCCTTGTGGCTCAAGGCTACTTACAGGTGACAGTTAAGAGTTTACTGTTTAAAACTAATAGGTTAAAAACCCCAGATACTCCCTCCCTCTACAAGATGCAGTTTAGATCCTATTAAAAGCCTTGGCATATAAAATGGCTTGGCAGTACCTCCTGAGGATTTCTAATGACAGCACTCCCCTCACCTCCTCAGTGAGCTTACTTCCCAGAGCGGAAGCCGCAATGGAAAAGCAACAGAAGCATCATTACTTTGGTGTACTCATTCATTTCTTTTGTTCCCATTATCTTTGATCATTTCCATTGGCTGCCTTATAACTGCCCCAGAACCAGTTTCACACTGTCCACAGTACATTAAATACATACTAGAGTACAGTCCGGTGCCCTAATCTATCACTAAATGCACACTATCACATCCTTATCAGACATATATATTTCCACGTGCATACGGTTAAGCCAGTGCTTTAATAGCCCACAGAATGTGTCTGCATAAACCCTTTTACCCCTTGGTTGGGAAGGATCACAGGCATCAGACATACATGTACTAGGAGATAGGTGTAAAATACACTATGCATCATAGCTGCAGAGAGAACCATGCAGACCTATATCTTATTGCATATATGTTATTACTACCTTATATCCATATTAACTGGACCATTAGAGAGCAGCTAAATGTAAGCATCATTTACAAACCTTGTAAAAAAATTGTTTCAGGTAGCCATTGTGGTACAGTGGCTAGACTGAATGGCTTTAGATGTGGAAACCCCACATTAACATTCCTGCTCAGCCCTGGAACTGCCTGGTATCTGGGCAGGTTACCATACTTTAGCTTAACCTACCTTAGTGGGTTGTTTTAAGGATATGTTTTAAGGATATGACACAGTGATATGTCAAGCATTTGGGTTTGTTAGTGATGACAGGGGTTATATGGCAAGAGCTAGGGGGAGGTGGAAATCACGATTTCTTATAATTTAACTATTGTTGCCTTCTGTTTCATGGATGGTTTTGCTTGGCATTAATCCATGTGTTCACAGGTGCTCGCACATCCACTGAACAGATGGAGGGGAGGGGAGGAAAAGTAGAACTTAGTCCCCCTTCACCGCAAATGTGTGACTGACACAGATAAAACAGACTGAGCCCAGTCCAACAAGGACAACTGTATGTCCTGACCCTAACACAGCATGCAGAAGCTTTTATTCTGTACACAGCACCTATTTAGATCCTCCATGCTGTACCTTAAAAGGGTAGGGTTGCCAGATAGAACCTGGCTGCCAGTGTGGGGTGGGGGATCCAGCCTCTCCTCCGGTATCTTCTGGTGTGTGCGCTTTGTGTGTGCACCACAATGATGTTCAGAAGTGATGTAATCACATCGGGGACATCAGGGGGTGATACTCTAGTTTTTGGGCAAAACTCTATAGGTTTTTTTTGCTTCAAAACCATAGAGTTTGCCCCAAAACTAGAGTGTCACCCCCCCAATGCCCCAGACACGATGAAGTCACTTCCGAATGATGTCACTGTGTTTGGGAGTCACCTGGTGATGTCCCTGATTGGTGGTGGGGCTTCACCTGCTGGTCAGAGGGCTGGTGGCAGATCAGAGTCCCCCAAAGCAGGGGAAACCTTGCTGGGAACTGGGGGATGGCAACCCTATAAAAAGGTATTGTTATTTTCTCAAAGTGTTTGAGGTCAGGCAAGTTTTAAAAATCTGAAACTAGGTAAACAAATAACACTACTTTCAAATGAATGTACAAGATCATTCAAACCTCAAAAACAATAAGAATTAAGAAAAATTAAATGGTACATGAGAGCATAAAGTGGTTATCTTGGCAGCAATCCCAGACAAGATAATGGAATGGTTAAGCACGGATTTTATCAATGAAGAAGTGAAGACTATAAATATAAATGAACTTCTTGTGGTGGTTTTCTGAATAAATGGTCTTGGGTTCCATTTTAGAAATGGGCAAAAGATCAAATTGCCAAAAATAAATTTGCTTATCTCAAAGTAAACATCCCTTATACTGGACACTGTTTACAGCAGTTCAAGAAAGTGCTCATAAATTCCATTATAATGTGTCAACATCCTATTTGGGCCCAGAGCATTTAAATTCTGCTCACCAGTTTATAGGAACATGGAGCTGGAAGAGATCCGAAGAGTCATCTAGTCCAACCCTCTGCACAATGCAGGAAATTCACAGCACCCCCATACTCTCCCAGTGACCCCGTTGTGTATGCCCAGAGGAAGGCAACAAGCCTCCAGGATCCCTGGGCCAATCTGATCTGGAGGAAAATTCCTTCCTGACCCCAATGTGGTGATTGGCATTACCCTGGGCATATAAGAAAGGACCAATGTGGTGATTGGCATTACCCTGGGCATATAAGAAAGGACCATAAGAACCAAGCATCCCTGGCTCATCCCTTCCTCCCCTCACAATCTGCCTAAAATTCATAGTGAGTCACAGAATCAGCATTGCTGTCAGGTGGCCATCTAGACTCTGCTTAAAAACCTCCAAAGATGGAGAGGTTACCTCCTCCTAAAGAAGCCTGTTCCACTGAGGAACCACTCTAACTGTCAGAAAGTTCTTCCTCATGTTTATCCAAAAACTCTTTTGACTTAATTTAATACATTGGTTCTGGTCTGATCTTCTGGGGCAACAGAAAACAACTCTTCTCAACCCTCTATATGACAGCCTTTCAAATACTTGAAGATGGCTATCATATCACCTCTCCGTCATCTCCTCTCCAGACTAAACGTACTCAGTTCCTTCAATCTTTCCTCATAAGACTTGGTCTCCAGACCCCTCACCATCTTTGTTGCCCTCCTCTGGACACATTCCAGTTTATCAACATCCTTCTTAAACTGTGGTGCCCAAAACTGAACACAATAATCTTAGTGAGATGTAACCAAAGCAGAGTAAAGTGATGCCATCACTGCATGTGATCTGGACACTATAGTTCTCCCTTTCCTATTTGTGATTTTGGTTCCAGACTCACTGTACACTTGCACATTTCTTTCTACAGCTCCATGCCTCCACCATGTAATGGCTTGGATCCAAACTAACTTTTTGTGTGCCCAAGTACCATGAAACACAATACTCCCACCTCTCCCTTCCAATGGCAGCCCAAAATGCCCCCCTCCAATCCTGTTCCTGTGGGTACTCTCTCCCCCAGGAACAACATTTCATGGGCATACTGGACTACTGAGGAATGGGACAGGGGAGAATCATGCTCCATGGGCAGAAATCCTTGTGCTGGCAGAAACAGCAAGCTGGGATCCACCCCAATGTTTTCTGAGGTCTTTGTTTGTGGCTTCTGCATCCCCCTCCCCCATCTCAAGTCTTTTGCAAGGACTTTTCTCAGCCATTCCATCCTCTGGCTTTAGTTCACAGAAGATGACTGTTGTGAACAATTCATTGTTGACTGCAGGAGGCCTCCACCCTTCATGGATTCATGACTCATGATTTCACTTCATGACTCATTATTTCCACGGTCCAATGATATGAGGTGGTTGTCCACCTATGGTCTTTAGCCTATTTTTCTTCCCACTGGGCCATAATTGTAATCATTATATCATTAAATTTTGTGTGACATTTAGTTATGTTGCTGCTCAGAGGCAGCAGACTCCTGCCTTCCAGTATTTGCAGATTTCAACATTAACAGTGATCCTGGGAACAGATACCCCCTGTGAACGGCGACTGTCTACTGTGCTTCCTTCATATATCTTTGTGACCATTCCATAACATCTTATCAGCCAGTTGATGTCAGGCTTCATCAAGATTTGGGGACAGTACTGTGAACATTGTCGCTGTGTTCTGGATGTGGATAAAGGGAGGCATCTTGAGGGAAATTTCCTATAAAGAGAAGCAATAAAGCGGCTTTGCAAGCAGGCAGTGAAAGAGAAGTCATTGTCAAGGAGCAAATGAGGAAGTTGATGAGAGGAATAAAAAGAAATGAACGTCTCAATGGATGTTTCAGGACAAAATGGTGTCCTACATACTAATAAGGTATTGACAATATCTGTCTGGACATGATTAAAAATAAGATACTAAGTTTGCACTTCGTACATAAGTTTAGAAGAAGTCTAGCGTGTGGGTGTGTATCTTTTCTGAAGAGAGTACATGGCCAAATCCCCTTATGAGTTATTTTTTGTTTTAAAAAATTATTTAATCCAGTACATTTACAAAAGTAAATTAACAAACCATACAATACATTCTATATCAGATATCTCCTACAAGCACAGTTTAAAAAAATGAATATTACTTGGTCCAACTAGAGAGCCACTTAACATCTTTGTGACTCCAAATAAAGCTAAGAAATGGAAACCATAATACTTCAAAATCTGATGTATAAGTCATTATCTTCTACATGTATTAACATAGAAATTTTATAATGCACACATAAATCACATACTTTACCCTTATTACATATTTAAAACCACACCAGTTATTGCAGAAATGTGCATAAAGCATGTGTTTGTTAGCATGTCTCCTTTTTTAAGAGTTCTATTGTGGTTTAGTACCTCATGCCAGGAAACTTTCGGCAGCCTTTACAGGAGACAAGGAAGAAACCAGCCTTTGGAGGCATTTGCAACAAGCAATAGGCAGTGAAAGGGTTAAGCATCACCCCAC
>NW_015168666.1:641328-657492 GCF_001447785.1 Gekko japonicus | reverse complement strand
GAAAATATCTCAGGATTTTTACATGCATAATATCTAGATTGGCCTGCTTATGGGAGAAGCAACAGCTCAGTTCACATAGTGATACCCTACTAAGCATTCACCTGCTTGCACATTTTCCACAGGCTTCCACACTTGTTTCTGATTTATTAGCAAACATGACCTGAAAATACTTGATGATAATATGCCCTTTTGTAATTAGCATTTCACTAAGAGACACAGGGAAGGGGAGTCTTCAGGATGCTGCTGTAGGTGTGGCCCTAAAGCACAGTCGGCTTTCTAATAAATTGAGCTTTGTTAAGACCACTTATGCATCGATGGCAGGTTAAAAGACTGAATGCCTATGAGAGAGATGCATCCTTTGAATAGGTACGCAGAGCATACACACAGGAGGGAAGACAAAGAGTTCTTGTCAAATACAAAATAAATGTAGTCCGTAGAGACACTGTAAATGAATACTGGACCACAATAGCAAGCACGATAGTCATCTAATCGTGTATGGCGGGAATGTTGTGGCTGAATTTTCTCTGTAGCTGTGAGATACCATTTTATTTCTGGCCCATCTAGCTGTTCAGTCTGTTGTGTCTCTAAGGATAATTAGTCCTGAGCTTGGCAATTCAATTTATCTTACGCTGGGGACATTCTTCCATATACTACTCCACACAGAGTTTGCTAATACAGGGAGTTAAAAAAAAAAAACCACCTAAAAAAAGTAACCTGGCTGGGCCTGGTCTATACATGCAGCAGAATAAGTTGACAGAATTCTGAGGTAAAGTACAAGAGTGTACAACAGGACTACAGTTTAAAAATTCCTTGCAAATAAAAACCCTACCAGATAAAAGAGAAAGGGACTACCTCTGCCCTCTCCCCAAAGTGTTAGCTTTCTACCGGGGAGCATTCAAAAATGTGATTTCCCCTCCTGCAGTCAGAAGTGTACTGTCCATTGGACCACCCTGCAGGTTCTTGCATCTCATTCCTACCTCATTCTGCTGTATGTGTAGACCAGGCCATTGGTCTTTTGACATTTCCTTTGACAGAAAGGGACAACAGTCAATCTGTATTGCTTAGAACCTAAAAGGGCTTGTCGCTACAAAGTATTAAAAAGAAATAAAATCATTTTTGTCAGTTTAATTTTTTTTCAACCACTGCTTTAAAAAAACCCAAAACTGTGAAAGAAAAAGCTAGTAACAAGTAAACAGGAGGTCACTGGATCTTTGTACTACTTCAAAAGGTTTCCTTGTATAGTCCATACCTCTCTCCTTACTTCAGCAGTCTTAGGTGTTCATGGGGAAATGAATTTAAAAGGTATCTGATTCCTCCATCCTTGACTCCTATGATCCATCCTAAAATCAGTATCTGTCACCTCCCAATGACTGAGTAATGAATGCAGGAAACCAACATTAGATCTATTCTTATAAGCAACCTTAGCTGATGAGCTGGACCTAAGGCACAATGAGATTCACCAAGGAATATCATAGAACAAAGGGACTGAGCTGGCTGCATGGTTCCCTAGGACACAGCAGAGGAAAATGTAGGCTTCTTGTAGCCCATAAACATTTAGGTGGTTTTGGTATTCTCTGGAGGTATCAGTAACCAGAGGGCTGGACAATAAAATATGGAAAAAGAAGCTATTTCTGGGATGCCCCTTGAAGCAAACTGGCTCAAGCAGATAAAAGACTCAAAGAAAAATTTATTTCAACCAGTGTTCCTAACTCTACATTACATTTTGTTATAAGAGGAAGATGACAACTGCTGGAGAGAATGGTTGTGTGTCATTCCCTAGCCATCCTAATATGGTCTTATATATTCTGTGCCTTCATCAGCACCTAAACAGGACTCCTAAGGCATTCTTGTAATGGAGCTGAACATCATTGATACCAATTAGCTATTAAAATCTTGTCACAGAACTAGTCAACACAAAGGACTTGTTATTTATTTTAAATTTATAGAATGAGAGTTTAATATTCCCACAGTGATATGGGAAACTGTTCTTCCTTGACCTCTTCTGCTGCCTTGAACTGAACAAAAGGGTGGACTACACCCTATTACCTCAAATGTTTAATATCAAGCATTCTTGAATATCAGTGTCAAATTATAGATACTGAATATTTGAGAAACATTTGACCTAAGAATCCACAATGAAGAAAGCAATGGAAATAAATTCTGTTCTGTTCTGTTCTATTCTCACGCCTCTTTTCCTCTGTTTTACTGCATTGCTTTGGAAAGTCCTGGCTCAGTTCAGTGTCCACTGTGTTCTCAGAGTAGTAACATGTTTCTCTCTGTCCCCATTCTGCTGTCTCCCAAAGTGAGTGCATTTTGTTTTTGATTGGCTGGTGGAAGTAACATTTGGTGGGGAGCCAGACATGTTTGAAGTGTTTATTCTGCAATCAAGCAACTTGGGGCCTGTATAGTCCAGAAGGCATAGCCCAGCAGCAGAAATAATACTCCTCTGATATACTCCCTACTACTTAGATGGCATAAACCAAGAAAATGAGGGGACTCTATAGGAAAATAATACTCTTCTGAACAATTGCAATACCACTTCCCTTCTTCGTATTTCAAACACCGGCAATATCTGAGATTTCATAAACCTATAAAGCTTATAAACAGTTTTTATAAAAATCTGACTGAGCCTCTAAGATCAAGAAAATGAAAAGGATAAAGCATCTGTTTCATGTAACATGCGGATGAACACGGGAACAAATAATAGCAACAATATGGAACAGCTGTTGATGCAACTGATATTCTTCCGACTAAGGGATGAAAAAATGGGTAATGTTAGCCATAATAATGAGTTAATGGGCAGCTAGAACTGCCCTAAGATTTAGCCAGAATACTGATGTGATAACCCCATTTTAGCCTTTACTGAAAGATAGTTCTTGAAGGTCTAATGGAAGGAGTAAAATTGCTGCTATGGGTAACTTTTCTTATGAAAGGAGGACAGGTTGCTCTCCACTAGGGGTGTGCATTTGGCTATATCTGAGCCCAAAAAAATCAGAAAAATATGTTATCAGTATTTTCTAGTTATTCTTTCAGTCGGATATAGATTTGGGTATTTTTTCAGCTATCTGAAATGACCAAGCCCCCCAAATTCCAAAATATTTGTGGGACTCCTGGATAGTTGAAGTTAAATGTCATTTAAAGGGATCATAGTCCCTTTAAATACATTTCAGATGTATTCACCACTTGGAGAAGGTGTTTAAAGGGACTGCAAGCCTTTTAAACACCTTTGGAGTTCACTCGCAGTTTGGAGAATGCATTTAAAGAGACCACGATCCTTTTAAACACCTTTAGCCCTCCACTGAAACCAATGGGGGATGAAACACCTACTTTGGGGGCCATAGAATTGTACCCCCTGGTCCAATCCTTTTGAAACTTGAGGAGGGGTTTTGAGGAGACGCACCAGCAGCTGTGCTGCAAACTTGGTGCCTCTGCCTCAGAAAACAGTCTCCCACAGAGCCACAGATACCTTCAGATCGATTCCCCATTATATCCTATGGGGATCATTGACTATAATGTCCATTATACCCATAATGGTCCCCATGAGGTATAATGGAGCCAAAAAAATTGGGATTTCCAAAAAATCCTGAATCTGAATATCACACCGGTATTAGGATTCAGGAATATTGGAAAATACTGATATTTTTCAAGCTTAGTATACCCGAACCCACAAAATACCAATTTTTATTTTGCACATCTCTACTCTCCACTCTACGTTTGAAAGGCATACTTTAGTTGTGATGTGGGAAATTACAAGGGAGGTGAAATTGGTTTATATGGAGAGGGGGCATGTCCTGACATACTCCCCTGTCATTTTCACTTCTCAGCCCATTCAGATTTAGAGGCATGGCCAAAGTCTGAAGACTTTCTGAATGGGAATTCACATGCACATGAAGCTGCCTTACACTGAGTCAGACCACTGGTCTGTTATGATCAGTATTGCCTACTCTGACTAGCAGAGACTGGAGGTTTTTCTCATCACCTTCTGTCACATCCTTTTAGCTGGAGTTGCCAGAGGACTGAACCTGGGTGCTTATGCATGCAAAGCAGAAAATTTATCATTGAACTGTGGCCCTACCCCCCCCCCCAGCCCTAAGTGTGAAACTGACAAGACTGTCTAAGTATCAAGACAACTGAATTTGTCATTTTCTCCAGTGCAGGTTGAATGCAAGTCTCGGGGACAAACTATGCATGATGTGGGAGTTTCTCAGTGGGATCTCACAAATCAGTTTTTGTTTTGTTTTGCTTGTTTGCTGCAATGCACACATGGGCAAAGAAGGTAAGGAGCTTTCAATCTGACTGAAGCAATGATCCAAGGAAATTTGCACAATCTTTTCCCAATGCAACATTTCCCCAGTCAAAATTGCCCCACATGTTTCCACTTACCTTAAAGGAGAAAATATACAGGTACCTGTATCCATCCTGCCATGGGACACACATGGGACACAGCTTGCAGGAGCAATTTGGATCAGGTAAATAGTTCAGGAGAAGGGTTAAATCCCCCTCCCTACACCACTGTTCCACAGTGACAAATTCCCTTTCCCTTCACATGGATCCATTTTTGCTGTTTGACATGTAGCTTGACTCTCAGCAGCACAATATGGTGCAGGCATTGCAAATGCGAGTGAGGTGGGTCATAATCAATGATGGCATAATGCGTACTATGCAAATGGAGTCCATGCCTCTTACATAGTCACATTATACATACATACATACATTAATCACATTGGCCTATGCTGGGCAAACACCTTATAACACCAATGGGGATGGGGATGACTGGTAGGTGGGAGGTAAATTATCAAGCCTTTCCCTGCCTGGGAGTTTTTCCCCACACTCCCTGACCTATTATGCATGGGTGTTTTGCCTTGCTTTCACCGTGCCTGCTTCTCAGGCTTTCTTCCCCATTCTGCATTGTTTTTCCTCCCTTCAGTGCTCAGTTTGTTTTCTGTTTGCTGTTTTCTGAGAGTGCTTTTGCACCGGTTTTTCTGTTGTTTTGCTTCCAAGCTGAAGATAATTCAAAAGAAATACAGAGTCCCTTGGATTCCCCTCCCCACTCTTTTCCCACCCCTCAAAGGTCACTCCACCTCCCACACCTCCTCCCTCCATCAATGTATGAGCACCATTTCGCCCATGTTTTTAAATTTGTAGGTTTTTTTTTTACAAACGGCATGAGTCTAGTGATATGAGACTGTCGCTCATCTCAGATTTCTCAATTTTAAAAGTTAAAACTATGGGAAATTTAAAAGGAGCTATGTGAGGTTTAGTTCCCTGTGGGTATTGTCTTGAAAGGGAGATCAGAGAGGAGGCAAAGGGTAGTGTCCCCAGTGCAAAAAAAAAAAAAGTTCAGTGCTGCATGCAAACTAAATAAAGGGGGGGGATTGTCAGCACAGAATGAAATTGACATGAGATGTGGAGAGAGACAGGCACTGGGATATGAAGCCTACAGATTTGAAAACATTTTTTTTCCTTTTAATGAACAAAGTTGGGGGGGCATTTTGGCAGTCTCTGGAAGGCTAACATTAAAATGGACCTTCTGTGAACTGTCAAATTTAAGACTTGCTCCTCCCCCATACAAATTTCAACCCTGGAGTATCTGGGGAAAGGAAGAGTGAGAAGGAAGGAGGAAGAGGCATCCAACCAAAGGGTACATGGTCTGAGAGTGGTGGCAGCCGTCCAGCGGTTGCCTTGTTAGGGGGCCAGAGGGTCATCGGGCCGGGCATCATGGAGGACATTAACTCCAACATGAATGCCAGTGCTGAAGTGTGGAAGCTGCAAGAGCTGGTGAAGAAGCTGGAGAAGCAGAATGAGCAGCGTTGCATTTGCAGTGCTGCCAGAGCTCCTGGAGGCAGCCTGAAGCAGCTTCTTGGCAGCAACAGTGGCGGAGGGTTGGGTGCTTGCATGCCGCTGCTGCTACTCACACTGGTGGTGGCAGCTGCAGAAGTTCAGGGAAGAACTCCATCACCATCACCACCCTGCTGTCATCACCATTTTCATCATCCCCCACCTCCAAGAGCAGCCAGCTTCTTTTGGGGCTCAAGAACCACTGCCTCAGCCCCAAGGCCAGGCCCAGGCGGCCTCTGATGAGTGAGGAGAATGGAGAAGGAGGCAGCTCGGTGGCAGAGGTTGTGAGAGCAGCTGGGGAAAACGCCAGTGGCCTCCTGGATGAAGTTGTGCCACTGAGGCCCGATGAGCTGGAGGGGCTGGCCGGCTATGAGGAAGATGAGACAAAGTGGTTATATACCTCACCAGAGATAAAAGTGACCCATTGCAGAAATCCACTAGTCCGCTAATTTAGTGTAGGCAGATATTGGATTACTCGACACCAGGTATTGGAAGTGCTAAAAAAAAATTGCAGCCCTGTGCAAAAGCGTGGTGAAATTGCAACCAACATCGCACAGGTACGTACACAGTGAGAGAGACACACACAAATGTTGCCAATGATCACAGCTTGTACTGCCAGTGTCAGTGGGTTCTACCATGCATTCTATAAACTCAACGTGTTCCCCCATATTATGAGATCATGTGACTCTTCCTCATTTTTCACAGTGACCGATAACACAGCAGAGAATCCCCTAGTCCTTCGCAATATGGAAAACAGGGCTTCGCAGCTGCTTGTCGGTTTCAGAAAAAGTCTGGTCAGCTTGTGTAATGCATCTAAACCCGACCACATGCGAGGCGAGCTCTCCACGCAGTCATGCGAAGCCTCCGAGTTTCGCTCCGGGAGACAATGGCCCGAGCGGATCTTAGCCCACACCAACCGGAGGGCTAGGATCCTGGTCAGGACCTATGGAACTCTCGGCCACTGTATATAGCCTATCACTGAGTGGGGGGGGTGTTCTGGGAGTGAGTTTACTGGGGATAAAAGCCGGCCTGCGAGCCGGGGTTGTCTTGTCTTGTTCTGAACCTACAATAAAGTATGAGAGCTGAAATCACTTGCCAGTCTCAGTACTTTTCAGTTTGAATAGTGGCTTTTCCCTATTTGCCTCTGTTCCTTTCTGTTCCCTTTCATTCAACAAACTATGCATGTGCAAAACCCGCACTACAAGGATTTAAATGGAAGGTGCTTGCTGGTCGCTACTGCGCAGCTGCGATAGGGCAATTGCGTAATTGTTTTTAAAAACTTTGGATGCCACTCCACACACGTCACAAGTGACATTCCACAGGCTTCTTTGATTTAACTACTAACAAGCAGATCCGTCTTTGAGAAAGTTCTATGAAACGGGGGACTGGGGACTGCCTTTGGATAGAGAAAAGGCCTCCCAACATCATCTGAGACAAATTTTGTCTTTATGGCTTTTCCCCCAATAAAGCATATAGGAATTAAAATAATCATGCACTGTCAAAGTGTACAGCATTATAATACCTGAAAAAGGATACCTTATATATGGGAACAGATCTGATACTTAATTAGTATGTTACTATGTTATAACTCCTGCCAACCTAGCAGTTCGAAAGCAAGAAACTGCAAGTAGATAAATAGGTACCACTTCGGCGGGAAGGTGACAGCGTTCCGTGCACCTTGGCATCTAGTCATGCCGACCACATGACCATGGAAATGTCTTCGGACAGCGCTGGCTCTTCGGCTTGGAAACGGAGATGAGCACCGCAACCCTAGAGTCGGATTTGACTGGCTTTCAAGCAAGGGAACCTTTACCTTTACCTATGTTATAACTATTGATTTATGATGACAACTTATGTTGGTGATTAACTGGCTGGTTTGTAATGTTGGATTCTCAGAACTTTTGTATACTGTTTTGCAGGTATTGTACATGTTATAAGTTATACTTGATCTTAATAAATATTTTAAAAAATAAAAAAACAAATGACATTCCACCCTGATTTAGAAAAGTGCATTTTTTAATTGTAGCTGCAGAATAAATATGCCGGAGGAAAAAGAATAGTGTATAAGGTGGGCACAGAATCCAAAGTCAAGCTTAAAGGCTTACTGCTCGGAAAATCATTTTCTCCAGCCTTGATCTGAGAGCAGAAGTAAACCCTACTGAAGAAGAATATTGGGGGAGGGGGGTCAACAGGTACAGGAAGGATTAAGCACTCCTCCTGCTAGCTCATTTCCCCTTGTGTTCACCAAGTTAACATATGGTGTTGCCCTTAGCACGTGGACAGTCCAGGACTTGAAGAAAGATCTCAACACATATACTGACATCATCCACCAGGCAGCAGAAAAGAGAGAAGCAGTTAAGGGCCAGAACCATAGAGAGGTTAAATAATTGGGTGGATATAGATTTAAATCACATCTGAACTAGGCTGGCCTTAGGCAAGTCGCCTTAGGCAAGAGTTTCCTCTCTTCTTTGTGAAACCCAAATTAACAAGCTGGACTGGTTGGTGTGCTGTTCCTCATCCTTGCAGTGGAATAAGGAGACACAGCACTGAATCTTTTAGACACCTTTGGCACTTCTGTCAATTCAGAAAAAAACATTGGTGTCTATAAAATGACCGAGTCATCTGTTTGCAAGGGTTTGAATAGTAACAACATATTTCTACACCCCAGAAATGAAATTTGAGCTGGATTTAACAATACCATTTTCTGCAACCTGTCTTACATTTTGGGGTACTCTACAAAATAGATTTGCCAGCCTACCTTTATATATCAATAAAAGCTTTATGAAATGAGAAACAGCCATTAAAAAGTCAATGTTCCTTCTTGCTCATGTTTCATCACCAGAGATACAGATTTTGCAAACAGAATGGAGTTAATGGCTGTGTGCTTCTGGTATAGAAGAGCATAATAGAACCCAGTTCCTTATTTAACAATAGTAAAAAAAATAATGGCACACATATTTTGGTGTCAGAAAAGCAATCTACACACACAGAGGGAATAAACTCATTGAGTAAGAATGCACCACTTTCCATAGTCACTTATCTGAATTACTGCACTTTAAATTCTCTCTCTCTCTCTCTCTCTCCATTTCCCTAGTTGTATAATGGAAGGTACAAAATGCTGCTGCTTCTTTTTTTGGCCTTGTACATTTTACAGAATTCATAACAAGGAGGAAAACATAAGAATGGATTTTAAACCCATGAAAACTGAAATACCATTGTAACAGGTAGGTAAAAAGAAAATTGGGTTCTTGGAACTACCAAAATGAAGCTGTAACATTTGTTTGCATCTAGTCTTAACACATTAGCCTCTGCAATGGATGCTGATTCTAACAAATTATGGCATAAATTTAGGAGTCACCTTGGCCTTTTTGAGCCAACTGAGTACAAAACAGCACAGTGCCATACTAGGATTACCCATTGCTTAAAATCACACCCCTCTTTAGGTTGTTCTTTTTCTGTTTGCTTACACAAAATGAAACATCAGTTTAAGGCAATGCAATGGTGAAGGAATGCAGAAGAGAAAGCATTAGTCAATGAGAAAACTACTGCTTAAAATGGAATTGGCTGAAGCTGCAGATTAAAGCATACAGATAAGAGAATCCATTATTGCCTACTTGGATAAAAATCTTATAGGTCTCAATGAGATGATGCTTTCATATTTAAGGTAGAATGTGCATTTATAGCTGTTTAATGCTGGCTGTTCTGAAATGCTGCCTGATGGATAGTTAATTGGACTTGGGAGTATTGGGTTCAAATCCTATCAATCACCAATTTACATTGTCACTTGGGCCAAATCATTACCCCTCAGTCTGAAGGAGACTCATTACACCTGATGAGACAGAACTGTTCTCTTTGTGCACCTGGTACTTCCATACACTGATGCTCATTTTCAATGGTATGTACATTAGTAAAGGTAAACGTTTCCCTTGCTCAAGAGCGAGTCGAATCTGACTCTAGGGTTGCAGTGCTCATCTCCGTTTCCAAACCAAAGAGCCAGCGCTGTCCAAAGACATTTCCGTGGTCATGTGGCTGGCATGACTAAAGGCCAAGGTGCACGGAACATTGTTACCTTCCCACTGAAGTGGTACCTATTTATCTACTTGCAATTTCTTGCTTTCGAACTGCTAGGTTGGCAGGAGCTGGAACCAGAGACGGGAGCTCACTCTGTCAGGCAGTACTTGGGTCTCGAACTGCTGAACTACCGACCTTCCAGCCTGCAGTTCAGCATCTTAACCACTTGAGCCACCGCAGCTCCTATATATATATATTTTGTCTTTCGACTTTATATCCCGCTCAAACCCTCTTTTTACAGGGGGTCTCTGAGTGGCTTACAGGTGGTGCTAGTCACACAGTTTATTCCCTAACTAGGGCCACAGAGTCTATAGGGGAGGGACTTCCTACCGGCACCCCTGTGGTGATTGATATGTTGTTTCTCGGCTTCGGTGCTTTGGTTGTCTCTGGCGGGCTCCCTTTCGATGCTCCGGCGATTAGTTCTCTATCGGGACGTGTGACACGCCTCCTTCCGGCCCCAGGAACTTCCATCCGGTATCGCTGTGCCAGCGCTTGACGTCATCACGCGCCTGTGTCGCCGGCAGTCGCTTGGATGTTCTTTCTTGGCCACCAGGGATCGCTCCACTGGTTGCAGTAGCCTACTGCCACTGCTGCCACCGTCGTTTCGCCACGCCACCTCCGACTCAGGAGCCGATGTCTTGCCGCCGCCATTGCCGTTGTTGCCGCCGCCGCCTTCGATCACCACACTAGGCAGGGTGACCCCCACCCTACTAAGGGTGGGTACCCATTTATCTACTTTGCAATTAATTGCATTTCGAACCGCTGGGTGGGCGGGAGCTGGGAAACTGGTCGAGAGCTCACCTCGACCGCGGTGGTACTCGAACAGCCATAGTGGCTGCTCGAGTGATGTTATTAATGCAGGCATTTTACTGCCTGCGCCACCGCTCCCTGTACCTGTATGTACATTAGTACTTCACCAATAACACAGATGAAGCTCCTTTTCAGTGACTCTATCCATGCAACGTTAGCATCACAGCTGCAGTCATATGGATACATCTAAGACTTGGCTTGAACATACGTGATCAGCACTTGGTGGCTGAAGCATCAAGTGGCAACATATTAGTATAAAAGCCACCCTAGATCAAATACCACAGATGCATCTTTTTGTATTTCACTGTATAGTTGTGGAGACAATGCAGATGTTCAGTTGCTGCTCATCAGGTGTGCACTAATAATCCATTACTGAGAACTGAAGAGGTATCCAAGTCTGTGTGAACTTCTCCATTCAGTTAGTAATATGTCTATTATATATGAAAAGCTAGAGGCCTGCAAGGAATCATGGGGGGGGGGAGAGATTTGGAAATGACCACTCTTCAAAATCCCCCCTTCCTGGATTCTTTAAGTCTTCAGGGGTTTGCTCAGGATAATTTCTTCTCTGCCTTTTCCCTTTAATTCGTACTCACATACTCTCAAGATTTATGTGAGAGTGTTTATGTGTATCTTTTATACATATTTTATACATATTTGCATTTTAAATGTTGTTTATAATGTTTGACATGTTTTAAGGCTAGCCACCTTGGGGATCCTGAGTTAGGTTGAAAGGCAGCATAAAGATGCTTAAATAAATGTCATCACATCTGGAGCACTTGCAAACTTACTCAGGTCATTGGCGGGGTAGGTTTTCTTTTAATTGATTTAAGAAGCCATATATTTTTGCATACCTGGGAAGTCCCCCAAGTAGGGAGAAACCCCTGCACTGTCCATGGCTAGCACTGTCATGCCACTTTCATTATCATGAAAGGGTACAACCATTTTACTAGTAGATATCGCGACAGGCCCGGGGGGGGGGGCTGCATTCTGTGCCTCTAGCCACATGTCTACGCCTCACCGTGCTGGTGTCTGAGGATATCTTTCTCTTTTTCTTGTGGTTAATGTACAAACCTGCATACCTGGGGGATCCCCCCAGGTTTGCAAAGATCCCTACCTTGTCTGTGGGTGGTACCACTGTGTGGCTTTCACAGAGGAAAGCCAATTTAATATTGGCACGTTAAAGCATTAATATCCTTATATCCTTACTAGCTGTGACAAGGCTACTTTAAGTACACTCAGTAGCAGGTCTCTGTTTGCTTCAAAGCTGTTTGCATGCAAGCAGCCATCTGGCAGATGGATGCCTTCTGATAAATCCATGGCTTCAGTCTCCATGGAGTATCACCAGTATTATTATTGTGCTCCCCTGTTGAGCCATTTGATCATCCATCCATTTGCTGCTTTTACCAGACAAACCAGTTGGACTCTTTTTACACCTGGTGGGTCTCTTCTTGGCTCCCAGCTGAGTCCAAGTTTGCATGGGATATGGAATTGGCACGCAACTATGAAAAATACCCAGCCTTGCCAAGGTTTTTTTGGGGAAAAACAAGTTACAATCAAGTCAACAAGCAAAGATAGATTTGCCTCCCCTCCAAAAAACACCCAGCATTGTTCTTCAGTTGTAACCTTTTGAGAACATATAGCTTTTGTGCAGCACTCCATCCTAGCCGCCCCCCAGCCCCCTCCCTGGAAAACTGCAGGGCTCCTTCCTCTGCTTCTGCCTCAAACCCTGCCCAAGGTACTAGAATGTATTATCTCAAAGGCTGGCAACCCTCGGTGTTCATGGGAAACTTCCTTATAAAATCAGAGGCTTTGGTTTGATTCCCACACAATGTGTCTCTGCATCCTGATTGTGTTGGCCTAAACCATATAGAGTTGGGGGTATTCCATCTGTGGATGTGAGATTCCACACATTCCTTTTTTAAGAGAAAGATTTATATTTTGGGGTATAACTTTATAGAGCAGAATTGTATTCTACAATTGCATCTCCAGACCATCTATCTTACCTCCTGTTCTAGGTAATTTTACAAGATCAAATTTCAAGAAGAAAGAGTGATCTGAAGTTCTAGGATCTGCAATGTGAAACTCACATGCTCTAGGGAGTGATGATGGTCTGAAATTAAAGTCATGCGCTATGTTTTATAAAACCGGCTGCCAATTACTTAATTAGGTTTTGGATGTGAACTGCAAGCAGCTTTATTCCCTCCTTCCCTCTCAGGTGCTGATTTCCCCACTCTATGATTTTATTCCGGCACCAAGTCACTGAGACATTTGTACAATTCATTCCTTTGAAATGAGGGACATGTCTTCAGGTCAAGAATGTCTACAGGACCAACAGGTAATGGGTCTAAAAAGGGCTGCTCTGTCTCTTTAACAGAATCTCATTACCAAATCACAGCCAGGCAAAGAGTAACAATCTGGTAATGATGTACTTGTATTTTTAAGAACTGAAGCCCCAGTTCTGTTGTTAGATATGCAGGAGCACACAGCTTGTAAAATGTAGTGGTAAAATGCATGAGGATGCACAAATGTCTGAGCAGATTTCACATTGTTTGCTCCCAGCATATGCAAGGCCAGGCTCTAGCTTAGAGCAGCATATGTAAAATGAGAAAACGGAAAGTAATTTGTTCCCCCCCCACACACCACCTCCTCCTCAAACAACTCCTTGCTGTCATGTACAGTAACCGGCAATCACTCTGCCTGAGTAGCAAACTAATTAGGAGTGAGTGTGATCTGGACTTTAATTCAGGTATGAGGCTTTTCAGCACTGCGTCAGCACTTCCTCCTAAAGCACATGTAAAAATCCCAAGTGACTGCTTGAGGTGGACCTTTCCTGGTGGGGTGAACCTAGCTCTGATACAGCTGGGGTGGACAGGAAAAATCTGCCAGGAAAGAAAACCTAGAGGAGTCAAACTAATCTCTAGAGAAGGAAGATGTAAGGATCTGTCATTTGCATTAAGAATCCATCCATCTGGAGAAGGAGTTTCTATAAAGAGATATGGAAGAGGCTGTGAAGGACAGGAGCCTCCATACCTGGATGCACTAGGCTTCTAGGAAGATAGTTCCAGAGAGCAGTGTTCCTTCTAAGCTGAGTTAGTGTGAGCTAGCTCACAGTTTTTTAGCCTCCGGCTCACACGTTTTTGTCTTAGCTCAGGAAGGATGGCTCCAGAGGAAACTAGTTTATGCAGTAGCCAAATCGCTCGCTCACAACTGTAATGCCAGTCGCTCACAAAGTAGAATTTTTGCTCACAAGTCTCCACAGCTTAGAGGAAGCGTTGCCAGAGAGTAGTCATTGTTGGTCTGCAATAGAACAGCTACATTCCAGTCCTGTAGCACCTTGGTGACCAGCAAGATTTTGGGAGTATGAGCTTCCAAGAGTCAAAGCTTCCTTCATCTCATCTGACAGAGGAAGCTTTGACACTCGAAAGCTCATACCCCTGCCCCCAAATCTTGTTGGTCACCGAGGTGCTACTGGACCAGAATCTAGGTTTCTAGGTTACTCTTGTGAGCCTTGCCCAGAGACTGAATTGGGACTGCAGGGTAAGAATGAGATTTCTGGGCTGTCTCCTGAATGAGTAGAATCCCCCTCCAACCCAAGGAACCTTTAAAAAGCTATGCTGTGAACACAAGGTGCTCAGTTATTATCAGGGCTGGCCCATCATAGACAATTTTTAGGCAGCGGCCTGGAGTGGCCCCTTAAGAGAGGGCACCCTGCTGGCCTGCCACCCCACCCCTCCCTCCCTCGCCTAAACAGGGTAGTAAATTGTGGGCTGCCACCCACCTTTCCGGGAGGGCGACCCACTTGCCCAAGGGGAGCCAAAGGCACCGTGGGGAGCAGCCACGAGGTCGCCCATCTCTGCCAGGAAACGGTGCTGTCTCTGCCAGGAAACCCGCCCCTCTTCTCCCTCGCCTCACCAAAAGCCCGGGGGAGGGGGGTTCACCGCCCCCCTGACTTCTCTTCTGGCCAGCACTTCTTCACTGCCTCCATGCAGGAGCCTGCCAGAGGGAAAAGGAGAAGCGACCCCCACCCTGCCCTCCAGCACCCACCCCCCTCTTCCTGCCCTTGCCCGGCTCCCCCTCTCCCCTGGCACCGGCACCCTCATCCGCAGTCTGTCAGCCCATGCCTCCATCGGTCCGGGCCCTCCCCCAAGTACCCAGCTCTGCGGGGCGCAGGAGGACCCTGAGCGGCCCAGCCAGCCAGGATCTCTCGGAAAGGTGGGGGTGCCTTGAAAGTGTCCACCGAGAGTGGTGCCTGGCTCTTAGCGCCTTAAAGACCAACAGAATATGTGACAAGGTAGGAGCTTTCCTAAGTCACTGCTCACTTCTTCATGCTGCATGTGGTGGTTCAGAGAGGACAAGAAGGCAACAGCTCTGGAAGACAAATAAGATGTCTTGAGGTAACACTTTAAAGGCCAATGAGTTCTTACTCTTGCATAAGCTTTCATTGGCTAGAGTGCTCTTCTCTGTGGCATTTTATGCTAGAATGAAAAGGTGGTACTAGATTAACATGGCTGGCCCTTTCTGGAAACAGATCTTGAAGAGTTTGTAATCTAAAATCTGACAAATGAGAAATGATAAGGGAAGAGAGGCTGGTGAAGGAAGGCTAAATAGGGGGATTTATGTTCAGTCTAGTTACACGTGCTTTCCTCTTCCTGTTTCTTATTGTAGAATTTTTTCCCACAACCTGCCATGTTAGTATAATAACTCCTGGCTTTGTTAATGGCCCTGTTATTGATTCATTGGTTTTTTATGTTTATTGATTGTATTACTGTGCTAACAGTTACTGTAGAACCAGATCAGGAGCAAAGACACTGGGATTGTGGGCTTTCGAACCCCTAAAGGTCAGAGCACAAAAACACTTCTTCAAAGCCATTAAAACCAGAATAGAACCATATTGTTTAAAAATGTAAACCAATTTAAAATTAGCAATTTCGAATTTTGTGTTTTTTATTCTTCCTAAAATGCATTTATGTTTGAAAATTGGTGGGCGCACCGGGGGGGGGGGGGGGAGGGTGGGTGTGCTTGCCTGGTGTGCAAAAAGAACCTGGAGCCAGCCCTGGTTATTATGTATTTAGATAAAAGTGCAATACTGAAGATTTAATCCAGAATATAGTGGCACCAAATAGGTTGAAAAGGTTTTGTTTATCTGGTACATTTTTATCTTATCTTTCCCCATTTTATCGTCTCAACAGCCCCATGGGATAGGATAGGCTGGGACAGAGTAACTCCCTTGGGCCACCAGGTATGCTTCAGGGCTGAGTGGGGATTTGAACCCAGCTCTCTCAAATCATAGCCTAACTACCATACTACACTAGACCTCCTGTAGTTGCTTTCTACCTCACCCTAGGAGCCACAGTGCACATGATAATGGGTAGTCTGTATCATTCATCATGAGCATGAATTATAAGTTTGTGTTTGTGTAGTAGACCATCAAAAGCTTTTTAAATG
>NW_015168666.1:638344-641219 GCF_001447785.1 Gekko japonicus | reverse complement strand
AATCTCAGAAGCTAAGTCTGGAACCCTCTGCAAGAAAAACAGATTATCCATTAGTGAGCTATAACTACTCACAACAATGTGGAATGTGCAATAGCACATGAAATTGTAGTGTGTGTTTATGATGATGAGAAAGACAAGGTAGCTATGCACAGAGTGATCATGTGTATCTGCCCTTACTTCAGAGGGAAAAGAACAAAATATTTCAGAGCAAGAATATTCTAAGTGGTCACTCAGGGAATTATTCATGAAGGTGACTCAGAAAAAGATGATTCTGGTGTTTTTTTTAAAAAAATCTTTTGGTATCTGAACAGAATATGAGTCAGGCCAGACTCTGAGCCCTTTATCCCTTATTCCTGTTTTGTCTGATAAGTGAACTGGAGCAGCTTGAGGCATTTTTATAATTAAAATATTTTACAGGAAGAAAAAACAACAACAAGGCCATCTGACAGTCACTCAGGGGCTGCCAATCTAAAAGCAGTTTCTTCAGACTGCCTCAGAGGTCATGTGATACGATACTGTTGACCTTTCTGGAAAAAGCAGTCACTCGGCTACCCAGTTAGACTTTTAAAAAAGAAAGTGAAATAAGAACACAGGCCTGAACAATTCACATACCAGGAGATTACAACGATCAGATTCAAAGTATAATATTACAGTACATAAAAACAAGAGTGAACACAAATCCAGAGCACGTGACATAACTGGGAATATGAATGTATGGAGGGGGGACAGGAACATACTCACTGGCCCTGCCCCCAGATTGACATGCTTTGATACAAGAGTTTGCAAACAATCTGTGCATGCCCTACAGCAATTCAACTGTATCTTTCAATGGGTGGTGAGTTGTACATGACTTTGTACATGCAATGTACAATGTCATGCATGTTTGTTTTAAAGAAATCTTATTGATTTTAATAATACAACAATATAAACAGTTTGACATGACATTAGGGTTGAAGATAGACTTAATAAACATATCATTACAGGTAGAGTTTGTATATGTCCAATAAGGTTTAGTAATGCATATAAATCCAAGCATGTTTTAATATTGTACACTAAGAGCATTAAGTTATAGGCAAAATAGGGAAGGCAAAATTGGTTATATTATTCACAATAAAGCATCAATTTGTATTTAGCCTCCGTTATGTTTTCAATGTCATGCATGTTCTCACATGGCCTCATGGAAATGTAATCCCCCCTACATCATCTAACCCCCCCCACACACACACAAGATATGCTATTAATATTAACTGCAAGGGCTGCCACATTGGGTTGGTATAACTGTGTGGGTTAGGGGAGTATTTATCCTACATGGTGTTTTCTTAATGCAAATTACCTGGGGGGGGTTAATTTTCCCAGTAGTGAAAATATAGATGTACGCAGGGATTTTTCCTATCAGGGTAAAGACCAGTCCTCAGACACTGTACAGATCAGAGAAAAATCAGAAGGGTGAGGAACGATTAAAAATGAAGAATTCCCCAGCACCGTCATCATAATCCAGTTCATACCGCTTCCCTGCATGGCTATTAGCAGAAGGTTAAAAAAATGGAAGATCCAGTAACAGCTCTCCATCTCATCTTATTATAGCCCACTGAACTTCTTGGCCTCCCCATCCTCTACCCTCTCCAATCACTGCTTCTAAATCTCCAGGAATTCCCTAAACCAGAGTTAGTCTCACTTGTTCTTATCAGATTGCAAGGCTCACTTGCAAATCAGACCCATACGTCTCTAATTACTTAAATGCCGTCATAGCTTTTAACACTTATTATTCATTATATTTTCTGCTGCCCTCATTCCAAGGCACTCTGGATAGTGTATGGTTCTTCCTTCTTTCATTTTATTCTTATGCCCCTGCAACACTGTGAGGAAGGTCAGCCTGAGAGAAAATGACTGGCACATTTCACAGTGATTTCAACTTATGTCTTTCCCTTTGTAGTCCAGCCCTCTGACCACCACATCTCTGTGATTTCTAACTCCATCCCTCCTGTTAGGCTTTTTAAAAACCCACATGGTGACAAAGTAGTCTCTGAGTAAAAAATAATGACTTCCTGTATCCTGCCAGAGTTAAAAGAAAATGGTATATGTTCCATATCTAATAAGCAGGGGTCATTTCGTAGAAAAAGAGCTGCAGGAGCTCATTAGCATAACTTATTAGCATATGCCACATACCCTGACATCACCGGAAGTGTGCACCAGCCCCTCTGACAGGCAGAAGCACCTGGGATCCATTCTTTTCCCCCCTCTCCCTTCCCTTCGCCTCCAAGTCGGGCGAAGGAAAAGGGGAGGGGGAGGATCTCAGGCGCTTCTGCCTGACAGAGGTCCTGGCGTGCCCACAGCCAGCCTGGGTGAATTATAGAATCATAGACTCATAGAGTGGGAAGGGACCTCCAGGGTCATCTAGTCCAACCCCCTGCACAATGCAGAAAATTCACCAATACCCCCTCACACCCCAGTGACCCCTGTTCCATGCGAGAATATGATTAAAAAAAAACTCCAGGATCACTGGGGGCCAAACTGGCCTGGAGAAAAATTGCCTCCTGGCCCCAAAGTGGCAATCAGCATTTCCCTTGGCGTGTAAGAAAGGGCCACAAGAACTAAGCACTGATGCAACCCTTCCTGCTCTACCTCTCAGGATTTGCCTAAGTTCACACAATCAGCATTATGATCCTTTTAAAGTTGAAAGCATGATATAAATGCAAAGGACTATTTGTAAGATTATCTGTAAGACACAAGACCAGGATGCATCTTACTTCTGGCGATCACTCGGAGAGACCCTATCACTCAGCTTCCATTGCCCCCCACACACCCCACACTGGAATAAGAACATGATATCAGGCCATACCACATTGCAATAAAGCCCCTACAACTGTATACAGAA
>NW_015168666.1:614120-637821 GCF_001447785.1 Gekko japonicus | reverse complement strand
GTGCTCATTACCTGTGGAGCTGAGGCTCAATGTCTACAGCTGCCCCGCCACCTTCCCACGCATAAACCACATCACACTACCGCATAAACTAGTTTCCTCTGGAGCCATCCTTCCTGAGCTAAGACAAAAACGTGTGAGCCGGAGGCTAAAAAACTGTGAGCTAGCTCACACTAACTCAGCTTAGAAGGAACACTGCTCTCTGGAACTATCTTCCTAGAAGCCTAGCGCATCCAGGTATGGAGGCTCCTGTCCTTCACAGCCTCTTCCATATCTCTTTATAGAAATGTTCCCTTGCCTCCCTGAGCCCCGTGGTGGTGGCTTTGGACTCGTAGGGGCAAATTCCACCTCTCGCGTGTGATGTCCGAGCGGCTGGAGTATCAGACTAGGACGTGGGTAGATGCAGGTTTCAATCCCCATCTTGCCGCAGGTATTTGCTAGGTCACCTCAAGACAGGCATACTCTCTCAGCCTAATCTTCATCACAGGATTGATGTGAGGGTAAAATGACCTCTCGTGTGTGATGTCCAAGCGGCTGGAGTATCAGACTAGGACATGGGTAGATGCAGGTTTCAATCCCCATCTTGCCGCAGGTATTTGCTAGGTCACCTCAAGACAGGCATACTCTCTCAGCCTAATCTTCATCACAGGATTGATGTGAGGGTAAAATGGAGGAGAGGAGAACAATGTAAGTTACTTTGGGTCTGTGTTGTGGAGATAGTAGGATATAAATGAAGCTTATAAATAAAAATTACATTTTGGTAACACTCCTTATGTCACAGCAAGGAAAACAGACTATAAATGAAGTAAGTAAGTAAGGTAAAGTAAATAACTGTTCCTAAAGACATTATCCTGAGAGTACCCACTGAGAAGTCTTGAGTAGGCTAACTGAGTAGACCTGCTTAGGACTGCAATGTAATCTCATCAATGGAGCTCCTTCAAAAGGCTATCTGTTCACCTCCCTGTATGTTCAGTCAACAACATGAGGGCAGAATATGCTGACTTTCATGGAATGCTCGTAGGGTGTTTGGGAGACTGACAAGAACCGCCACTGTCTGAAGATATTTAGCAAACAGGTAGCTTAGATGACAAGATCTGTGCAATGAAGGAGAATACAATTCAGCCTCATATTTCCATACTGAAAAATGGCTTTGCTGCGTACACTTTCAATCCTGTTCTGCATGGAAACAAAATAGAAATCTGTGAACTGACTGACTGCAGTAAATGCAGTACAATAGCCTCAGTGGATCAGGGATGATGTATGTTAGCAGTCAGCCTCAAAAGAGCTTTGTCTATTTTGTAGATAATAGTTGAGGCTTCTGTTTTCAGAGCTGTCAGTCATTTCTAAGCATTATGTTCACTTAATATAACATTTTTTAAAAAACAAATAAAACCCATAATAGGGGATTAATAAAGCATAAAATGTAATGATACTCATCACAACCCATTTGTGATGTCTGAATTCATGCCCAATCCGACTCCTCTCTTGCAATCTTTTATATTATGATAAATCAAAAAGCATTGTTTGCCTTGAATCAATTGCTGTTTTTGTGGATGAATCACCTTTGATTTGCTGAATTTCACTTTCAAGAGAGAGAAGCTTTGAAGGAGTGCATTCTTTAAAAAACAACAACGCATAGTGTGTTCTATCTGTCCTTGTTTTAATCATGAAAAAAAGATACAGGAGCAGAGATGCATATCTACATACTTTTGTGTAGCAGTTATCTTTTCTGAATATGGCATGTCCCCAGTCTTTAAAAAAAAGCATGCCTACAGCATATTATTGTCTGATTGTCCATGGAAGATAATATCCTTCAAATCTACAATGTCTTGCCTCCCAACATTAAAAAGTACAACCAGTCCAAGCCTATAATGCAGTTCAGACAAAGTCATTTGATTTAAGACAGGTGCTGCAACTAAACTGGGATGCTGTCATTGTAGGAAAATGATTGGGGATTGGCTCTGGTGCATGGGTCACATGATGACTTCAGAGATGGGGCCATCACAGATCTATCACCACAAACAGAACTTCTGTTCCTCCTCACACTTACTTTTTTATTTTATTTTATTTGACTTCTATCCCGCCCTCCCCGCCGCAGCAGGCTCAGGGTGGCTCCCATTACAGGTAATACAATCTCTCAAGGAAAATTACAATAAATTAAGTTTAAAACAATACATAAAGTGCTAACAATAACATATACCATGGCGGGAGTCCACAGTTAGCACATGGTCTGGGTCGTATCAGTGGGGCACAGGCTATTCAGTGATGGTAATTATGTTATGATGTTATTAATACTGGTGATAGTGGCGGTATTTGGGCCAGGGCCTCAGATGGTTGCGGGTGGCTCCTTAAGCAAATGCCTGGTGGGAGAGCTCCGTTTTATAGGCCCTGCAGAACTGTAAAAGGTCCCGCAGGGCCCTGATGTCTTTGGGGCGCTCATTCTACCAGTATGGAGCCACCACCAAGGAGGCCCTGGCTCTTGTTACTGCAAGCCTGGCTTCTCTGGGGCCTGGGAGGACCAGTCGATTTTGAGTACGCAATCGCAGTGCTCCCTGGGGAACAGGAAAGGCAGTCCTCTAAGTACATACGTCCCTGGCCATAAAGGGCTTTAAAGGTAAGTACAAGCACCTTGAACCTAATTCAGTACACTATAAGCAGCCAGTGCAGTCCTTTTAGCACAGGCTGGATGTGTTCCCGCATAGGGAGACCCAACAGCAGCCTGGCCACTGCATTCTGCACTAGCTGCAGCTTCCGAATTTGGGACAGGGGAAGCCCCATGTAGAGGGCATTACAGTAATCCAGTCTCGAGGTGACCATTGCATGGATCACTGATGCCAGGTCATTGCATTTGAGGAAGGGAACTGACTGCCTAATCAGTCAAAGATGGTAAAAGGCTGATTTTGCAGTGGCTGCTACTTGAGCCTCCATCATTAGGGAGGCATCCAAGGGCACTCCCAAACTCCTAACCTCCAGCGCTGGCAACAACGGCACCCCATTGAAGGTCAGAAGTGGGATCCCTACCCTCCAACTGCTCCGACTCAGGCACAGGACCACCATCTTCATTGGATTCAATTTCAGTCGGCTCAGTCTAAGCCATCCAGCCACGGCTTGCAATGCCAGGTCCAGATCTTCTGGACTGGAGTCTGACGCCGCCCAACAACAGATAGAGCTGGGTGTCATCCACATATTGGTGACACCCTAGCCCATGCCTTCAGGCAATCTGGGCAAGGGGGCCCATATAGAAGTTAAATCACAAGGAGCAGCACTCCTTGGGGCACTCCGCCGACTAGTGGGTGCGTTCGGGACAGCTCTTCCCCTATGGCCACCCTTTGTCCCTGACCCTGAAAGAATGAGGAGAGCCACTGCAAGGCAGAGCCCTGGATCCCAGTGTTGGCGAGGTGGTGGGTCAGTAGTTGGTGGCCGACTGTGTCGAACGCTGTCGACAGGTCTAACACCAACACCACCAATAGCATACCAAATTCGCTTCAAGGTGCTGGTTCTTACCTTTAAAGTCTTTATAGTCAGGGGCCTACATACTTGAGGGACTGCCTTTTCTCACATGTTCCCCAGAGAGCACTGCAATCAGGGTCCCAAAATCAACTGGCCCTCCTGGGTTTCAAGGATGCCAGGCTAGCTATAACCAAGGCCATGGCTTTCTTGGTGGCGACTCCGCTCTGGTGGAATTAGCTCCCAGAAGAGATCAGGGCACTACAGGACCTTATGCAGTTCTGCAGGACCTGCAAGACGGAACTCTTCCACCAGACCTTCAACTAAGAAGCTGCCCACAATAGTTGAAATGGCAGAGAACCCTGTCCCCTGGAGTCACCAGAAACAGCCTGTGCCACTAGGATAGATCACTGAAGGATGGCTGTCATCGTCTAATAATATTATTTTATCCAGGGGCCATTTCGTAGAAAAAGAGCTAGGGGAACTCATTAGCATAACTCATTAGCATATGCCGCACCCCCTGACATCACCGGAAGTGTGTCATAAGGCCACACCCCCTGACATCACCGGAAATGTGTCATAAGGCCACACACCCCGCCCCCAACGGTCCCGGCCGCCACCGCTGGCCTTCAGGGGTGGGGAGAGGCAGGGAGGAAGCAACTTACCCTCCCTCTTCTTCTGCCTCCTCCTGGCTGAATGAGGTCCGGAAGCGGGGCGGCCGGAAGCAGGGGGCGGGGCTTCGTCATGTGCCCTGCCCCCCCGTACCTCACCCGAGGGAACTGCGTTCCCCCGCGTTCCCCCCCGAAATGACCTCTGATTTTATCAGTCTTACTTAATGTTCAGCACCTTATAATGTTGGACTGTTTTTATATGGTTTTAGGATTGTTTAAATTGCTTACATGTGTGTTTTTATTTTTTTTATGTAAGCCGCCCTGAGCCGGCTTCAGCTTGGAGGGTGTGGTATAAATCAATAAATATTATGCTGTTTGATGGTTTTGATTTACATAAATAGCTACAAGTCATCAAGGGCATATTCACACATGTCCACACACTTAATTTCTTTGCCTGATTATTGCACCTTTATTAGCTGGCCGCTGAAGATGTGAACTGGCTCCCCTGAATAGCACTACCCTTAAGGAGATATGAGAGTTCTTTCTGGGTATCTGTGTTGTCCATCCACACACTCAAATCATCCCTTGATGTTGCAGTCGTCAAGTGATGGAGATGCATGCATGAAACCCCACCCAAGTATACAACAATTAAGTGCAAAAAAATCAAGTCACTAGCACATGCACCAATGTAAGAAAAACTAGGCTTGTTTCTACACTATCATTCTACCTGACAGCTTCGCAGTCATCAAAAGACAGTCACATGAGGTTGATTCTTAACTTTAAAAATACAAAATATCTAAATCATCAAATTCTCTTATCACATGGTGCATGGTTTGGCCCTAAAGAAAAGTCAGTAATTTCCTGCTTTGGGTATATACTTCTCATATAGAGGAAGAAAGGCCAGGTTCAAGAGCTTTTCATTTGGCCATTTGTAAAGTGGACTATAAGGTTCTACAATGAATTCTTGGAGGCAGGAATATGTACATGTTATGTAGAACAACTATTGTCAGAAAGGTCTATATGGTGCGTGCATGCTCTGATATTTAGAAGGTAATCTGGAACAGAATGTGTGAGAGAGAGCTGCAGATGGAACTTTTCAGCAGTTTGGGGGAAATAACTATTATTTCCAAAACACTATGAACCTGACTGCAAATGTTTAGACAAACAGGAGTTGATACCAGAACTTATATTGCTGAGCAAACCCTGATGGCATGGAGAAAGAATGATACCCCAGAATGTTCAAGTGAAGTTGACAGCAACACTAGTTATATATCAAGCACAGTCATGCCCCAGAAACAGGTGATTTTGAAAGAGCTTTCTCCCTGTTAGGCTCAAGTCTTTGCCCACTCCTTTTTTCAGGAAGTTTCCTTGGCTCAATTAATAAACTGCACAGTCCTATGCGGATTTGCACCCTTCTAAATCCAGTGGAGTCAATGCACTTCGAAGGGTATAATTATGCTTACGGTTGCACTGTAAAAGACCCATGTGTTGACAGCTGGCTTACTATAGATTAGAGATGGGCACGAACCCACAAATGAACCCTGGTTCAAGCACAAACCAGGCCAGTTCATGGCTTGCAAACCTGGAGTTCGGGAGAATGTGTCTCCCACAATCCACCCACAAACCTCCATGTTTCTCATGGAGGTTCATGGGAGACACGTTCTTGGGCTCTGAAGGCATTTAAATGCCTTTGGAGCTTACATCCAGGTCCGGTGACCCGCCCGAAAGTGAGCTGCAAAGGCATTTAAATACTTTCAAAGTCCACCTCCAAGTTTGGCCGGCACAACCAAGCTCAGTTGAGTTGGGCTGCCCAACCCAACTGAGTTGCAAGAGTGAGCTTTGAAGACTTTTATAGGTCTTCAGAGCTCACTTTTGGGTGGGGCCTGCCCATATAAGGACATATAAGGCCAATAAAAGCCTTCAGAGCTCACTCTGGGAGCTCAGTTGTGCCAGCCCGACCCGGAGGTGGGCTCTGAAGGCATTTGAATACCTTCAGAGCTCACTTCTGGGTGGGCTGAACTCCACAAACCACAAACCAGTTTGTGCAATGGAGGAGTTCGTTGGAGGTTCATGGTTTGTGAAAACCCTGAACCCTAAACCTCCAACAAACCTCCATTTCCCAGTTCGTACCTATCCCTACTATAGATACATTCCCTCCCCCCACACACACACACATACACACACACACACACACACACACAAACCTTCCCAAATGCAACAAACTGAGTTTCATCAGTGATAGCCTCAGATCTGAGGACTTGAGTGCATAGAAGACTACCTAAAAGCTAATCTTTTTATGTATTTTAAAAAGGGTGGAAACCTGCAACAAGTCTGGAAGTATATGTCAGTCATAGTAATTTACCCAATTTGGAAGAAACCCTTGCCCTTATTTTGCAAGCAGCCTACCTGCCCACATTCCCACATTTTGTTATGCCCCGTATTTCTTTACATGTTCAGAATAACAACCAGTTGTAACTCTGCCACTTCAGATTATAGGTGGGGAACAACATATTTGAATGGTTCCCCACATTTTAAAAATTCCTGCTTATAAAAACTAATTTTAGCTTGGCTACAACCTTTCTTCCCAGTGTGTACTTAAAAAAAAAAAAGATAACATGTTTTCATGTGTGAGCAATTCAAACAACTTGTGACCACCACCTACAGTCTAAAGTGATACAACACCAACATAGCTGTATCACAAGACTGGTGTGTACTTTGGCTCTCACAGAATGGAACCTGTCATTGTTTGTTGGAGAAGACCTTTCTTTTATAGGCATACACAAATATCCCAAAGTGAGTCTATGAAACCGTAGAGAATATGAAATACACTGGGCAGCAAGACATAGAACTATAGTGGCTGGAGTGGGGGGTTGTTTGTGTTGATCTACGTGAGGGATAGGCAGTTGTACACATGGATGTGAAAAATTACAGCATATCAGTAATCTCTGTGCGGTATGTGACTGAGGACTAACAGAAGATTGGGAGAGCCATTCAGTCCTAGCTGGTGAGACAGAGAATGTGGCACAGTGAGATTGAAATTGAATAATGGATCTCTGTCAGTGGGTTGGGATGGAGTCTTTGAAATGAGGCTTGGGTGGAAACACGGAATCACCCTGGCCAGTCTCTCTGTTAGGAAACACTAGACAGCTACATAGGGCAGGGCTTTTGCTGCTGCCATGGCACATTGAACTCGTGGGCACTCCATGAAACTGCAGAGCGGTCGGGTTAGAACGGATAAAAGGAAGTACTTCTTCACCCAAAGAGTGATTAACACATGGAATTCACTGCCACAGGAAGTGGTGGGTGCTACAAGCATGGACGGCTTCAAAAGGGAATTAGATAAGCCTGGATATAAAAACAAGTGATTAAAGAAGTCTGGGGGGAAAGCCTTTGAATACATCAGAAGCAGGATGGAAGCCAGCCAGGGAAGGAGTAAGGCCATTAAATGACAATGGCATAGGAGAGTGGAAGGATCAGAGTGAAATCGTTGAGGAACTGAATGAATTCTTTGCATTAGTTTTCACTGCAGATGATGCTGGAGAGAGACCCTCATGGAACCACCTTTTTTTCTGGCAGTGAATCTGAAGAACTGGATCAGACAAAGGTGACAAAGGGCAAAATATTAGAACTAAACGAGAAGGAAAGAAGTCAATATGGCTTGTAGCATTGACCCAAGAATTCTTAAAGGACTCAAATGTTAATTTTTTAAAAATCTGAAAGACATGATACCATCAAAATCTACTTCCTTACCGGGATTGGCAAGTGGCCAGTGTAACGTCTTTTAAAAAAAATTATAAAGGGGAATTTAGGCAATTAAAGCTTAGATTCTTGCTGGTCGACTGATGCAAAGTATTATAAAAGCTAACATATAGAATGAACCTTCTGGCTTCTGTGAATCTTTTTGAATTTTTAGGGGCAGTGCTGATAAGCATGCTGACAAAGATCTTCAGTAGATGCTGTATAGTTGCAGGGCAAACCAAAGCAGAATTAAACCCTTCTAAGTCCCTTGAAGTCTGTTGGCTTATAAGGGTGTGACTCTGTTTAGGACTGAATGGTTAGACTCCTCAAATGCTAGCCAGTGCAGCTGCACATGTGAACATGGAAAGAAGGGGCAAGACTTGACAGGTTGGTAAGTGTCAGGTGATGCACATTGTGACAAAAAATTCCAACTTCAAGTATAGGCTAATGGGCTTGAACATGCCGAGACTGAGAGAGGAAAAGATCTTGGGATCGTAGGGAATAGCTCAATGGAAAGTGTGCTGTAGCAGTGAAAAAGGCAAAGTATTTTAGGGATTATAAGGGAAAGGATTGAAAATAAAATGGGCAATACTGTAATGCCCCTGTATACATTTATGGTGCGGCCTTATTTGGAATACTGTGTACAGTTCCAATCACTGTATCTCAAAAAAGACATCACAGAGCCGGGAAAAGTACAGAGGATTAAGGGGTTGGAGCACCTTCCCTATGAGGAAAGGCTGAAGAGTCCGGGACTTTTCAGTTTAGAAAAGAGATGACCGGGGGGGGGGCATGATAGAGGTTTATAAAATTACGCATGGGGTAGAGACAGTTGACAAGGAGACATTTTTCTCCCTCTCCTAAAATAGTAGGATTCAAGGGCATCCAATGAAGCTGATGGGCAGTCGATTCAGGATGGACAAAAGGAAATAACTTGCTTACACAGAGAGTGATTAAAATAAGGAATTCCCTGCTGGAGTGGTGGCCACAGGAATAAACAGCTTTAGAAGGGGATTAGCTAGATTCATGAAGGATAGGTCAATCAGTGGCTACTAGCCATGGTGACTGAGAGGAACCTCCACATTCAGAGGCACTAAATATCTGAATCTCAGAGCCAGGATCTCGGCCTCTATGCCCTGTTGTTGGCCCTCCAGAGGACCTGGTTGACCACTATGTGAGACAGGATGCTGGACTAGATGGACCGTTGTCTGATCTATCACGGCTCTTCTTAATATCATCTAGTCCAAGAAACGCTAACATCCAGCATAAGTCATGGCCTATTTCACTGTTTTTTCAAAGGTGTCCATGGGGGTTTGAAATCACTGGTATTTGTATTTTGGGGGGGAAAAATAGAATTGAGTCATTACTACATTTGGGAATGTTTTATTTAAATCTTCCATTATTTCTTAGCCACTTCTCTACAGATATGGCTGAAATAGCTAACAGTACAAAAACATAGAAAAGCAATGTAAAGAATTACAGTCAATACCAATAAAAACAATAAAACTGCAGAAATAAAAAAACAGAAACATAAAACATAATGCAGGGTAAAATAGCAGCATAAAAACACAGTATACAGCTTTAACAGAGCATTTTACATGGTACAGTCCCACTTGAAACAAAAAGTCTGCTAATAATGCCTGGGCAAGCAACCATGTTTTCATTGGGCACTTAAAACCTCCAAAGTTAGGTGTCCAGCATTTGGCTGTTTCCAGATAACATGCTACCAATATCAATATGTTTCATACTGCTATTTCCTCCAAACTGGGGGAAGGGGTGCGAAATACAGGGAAGGGTACAGAAGAAATATGTTCAGCATAATTGTAGCTGAGTTTGTTCTGTGAGGAAGATTCTACTAAAGCAGTCTTGATTCCTTGCATCTCCCACAAGCTAGAAGCCCTCCTGGCAACACCCATCAATTTAACTTTTGGATGCCTGGCCACCAGCCAGTGAGTGCTCAGGTTCCATATGCTCAGCAAACAGCCCAACAGCCACTATGCATTTCTATTGTCAGGCTAGATAGATAAAACACAGCACAGTTCTTTTCAAGCCGAATTCCTTGGACTTGCTGGGTGACATTGACAAGTCACCTTCTAAAATTAGCACACTCCGATAATGAGTCTATATCCTTCTGCTAACAGTGTTAAATCTCCGGACATAGCTGAGCAATCTGGCTATCCTTCAGTCACCTAGCCAAATATCTGGTCGCAGCTTTTTCTCTCATGGTCAATGCCAAAATAGAGAAAGTGTGAGGGAAAGAAGTCATTAAAGGGTGAGTGTGAGGGGGAGTTTAATTATATGGTCTTTATAGAAAGATGAATAATTTATAATGAGAACTGGGTCTAGGAAAGTTTATATTCCAGGCTGTCCAGTGAGGGTAATTTCTGTGGGCAGCAATCATTCCTAGGGATGGACACAAACTGGCTCACAAACTAAAGTTTGTGATGAATTTTGACTAGTTCATGATTCACGAAGTGATGTTTGCAAACCAGTTTGTTTGGTGGTCTTTTGGCAGGCACAGGATCCGTTCCATACACTCCTAATCCTTCTGAACCTGTGCCTGCCAAAAGACCACCTTTTGACAGCACTTTTCTGGGGGTACCTTTGGGGGGGCGTAATTCAGATTCCATAGAACAAATCTCCACAAAACTTGGAGGGCAGGTAGAGGAGAGTCAGTCAGAGATCCCCTGTGAGTTTGGTCTCTCTAGCACACTGGGTGGTTGTTCTACTGCATCACAAATCTAAGGAAGCAAACCAGTTTGTTTGGTAGCCAAAAGTTCATGATGATTCATGGTTCGTGAAACGGGCATGCCATGAACCAAACCAAACCACATTTTCCCAGTTCATGCCCATCCCTAATCATTCCACTCACCATACAATTGATCTGTGAGGGTTGGGAAGCAAGAAAGCTCATAACACTCAATGTAATTAGAAGTGGGGTTGCTGTAACGTCCACAATGTTGGGAAGATGATAAAAAACCTTAAAAGGGAATTGGAGAACAAATTGAGGCATTGTCTGGTCTTCATTGGCCATAGTGGAGGAAAATGGCTGCTTACAAACTCCTTTCCCTTCCCCTACCCTCCCCACAATAAACACCCTGTGAGGTAGGTGGGGCTAAGAGAGCTCTGACAGAAACGGCTCTTTTTCAAGAACAGCTGTGCCAGAACTATGGCTTGCCCAAGGTCATCCAGCAGGTTCAAGTAGAGGAGTGGAGAATCAAAACCAGTTCTCCCAGATTAGAGTCCGCGCACTTAACCACTACACTAAACTGGCTCTCCTCACCTGCAACACAGCAGAGATGAGCCAAGCACCCTGGCCACAGACAGCACACAGAAGCCAGTAAAAGCATGCTGTAGAGGAATACCAATGCCATGCAAAGGGAAGCCCGAACTTTAAAAAAAAAAAAAACTCCATGAGCAAAAGCCTCTGTTAGCACATAAGCATATCCACCCCATCTTTGCCAGATACTGCATGTAGGCTGCCCAGTATAACAAAAAGATCTACTTGCATAAAGGGATTAGCTGGCTGACTCATCGAACCTGCCAAGCCCATCACCCAGAGAGATCATCAGGCCATCAACACTAACGACCCTGGCCGCTGCTGCTATTGTCTTCTAAAGGTGTCACTGTTAGTAATAAAATAATCAATATTGCCCAACCATTAGCCTCACCACCCTCCTGCAACTAGTTTTTCCTAAGCAACTTCCTGGGGACTAGGGATGTGACAGGGGAAGTGGCCAGTGAAGCCCACCCCCAAGTCCAAATAGTGTATAAAAACAGCAGGATTTGCCATGATCACTCTCTCTTCCTCTATACCTGACCAGTGTTCCCTCTAAGCTGAGTTAGTGTGAGCTAACTCACAGTTTTTTAGCCTCCAGCTCACACATTTTTGTCTTAGCTCAGGAAGAATAGCTCTGGAGCAAACTAATTTATGCAGTAGCCAGATTGCTCACTCACAACTTTCATGCCAATAGCTCACAAAGTAGAATTTTTGCTCACAAGACTCCACAACTTAGAGGGAGCATTGTACCTGACCCCATCCTATCTTTCTGACTGTCGGTGTAGTGCTGCCCAGAGTCTCTCCACGTGTTCTGCCAGATCAAAATACGACCCCATTTTTCCCTTATAGTCTCCCTTATTTTTCCACTGTAAGGATCGCTTTATGGACAGGTACATATCGCCCAACCAACGATTTACCTGTTCATGCAATTGTCTCTGAACCATTTCTATCTAATTTTCCTAGATCTGTATTGCTGAGTGTGTGATTGTGTTTGTATAAGTGTGTGAATCTCCCAGTAAAAAAACCATTTCACTAAAGATTTGGTCTCTGCATTTATTCTCTGGCTTACTGGAAAGGGCAGAACTCCTGTATACATAGGTTTTTGCTCCCTATTTTGCCAATTGCCACTTAATACATTGAAATTCCCCCTCATTATTAATAAATCAAGGCAATTTGGCTAACAGAGGTGCTGCCTTACTCTAGGGTAGCCCCAACAGCAGGGGCACCCCACTATCTAACCTGAACCAGGGACCCACAAACACAGGCCAAGGAACACCCCCCTAGTTCTTAAACACAGAGCAAGCCATAACTCTGAAAAAGGCTCTCCATTTTCAGATGACATAAAGGCAGCCCTCAGAGCAAACCTTCAGTCTTCTCCCCCACCCAGCAAAAGTATGCATATGTAACAATGGCAGTTCCACCACGTAAAGTTTCTGCATTTCTAAAGGCTATTCAAAGACCACCTGGTGAATAGCCCTCCTGCCTCCAGAACTTCACCCAGCACTTTTTGTGTGCACCTATGTCTATGTGAGAATCCTTTGTCTTCACAACTGTCTTTCCTGCTCCTTCCCTCAGGATACTGAGATAAACCAATCACAGGCCTCGGCCACACGGGCAGGAAAATGCGGGAGGGGCGTGGCTGTTTGCCCCGGAGCAAACTAACATGCGACTGCGAGATCAGGCATCGGGTGGGGGTCCCGTCGAGCTCCCGTGGTTAGGGGGAGGTGCCGATCACAGCCGCGACAAAGAAGTGGAGCGGCGCGGCAAACAGGGTTGTGTTTTGTTTTTAAAACTGAAATGTGTGCATGCTCCGTTGGGTGCTTGTGCGCATCCGTGGAGACTTGGGGGAAAAAAACCTTTTTGCGAGGGGACATGGGCGGGCACCGGAACTACCACCGGAAACACAATCAGACACCCGCCCTTGCCCCCACGGTTTCCAAAAACTAGTACCTCCAAGGTACTAGTTTTTTACCCCGCATCTTCGGCGGGAAGCCTTGGTGTGCCATGGGAGCTCTATACTTCCCAGATGTGGCGGTGAGATTGCGCCTGGAAAATCCACCTATCTTCCATCTCTCTAGTGTGCCTAATGCTCCGTGTGACCGGGGCCATACATTCAAATGTTTAGCAATCCTTCCTGACACTAATCAGGGACATCTCCCACCTTTTGTCAATACTTGGGAACCTATTCAATCTGCCTTGACAGAACCATTAGTAATCCTCAAACTCATTCAGCCAGTAATCCCATCATGTTGTTGTTGTTGTTGTTGTTGTTGTTGTTGAGTCGCACAGTTGAGTCTGACTCTTTGCAACCCCATGGACCACATCACGCCAGGCCCTCCTGTCTTCTGCTGTCCTCCAGAGTTTGTTTAATTTCATGTTCATTGCATCGATAACACTGTCTAATCATCTTATCCTTTGCCATCCCCTTCTTCATTCACCTTCAATCTTTCCCAGCATCAGGGTCTTTTCCAGTGAGTGCTCCCTTCTCATTTGGTGGCCATCCCATCATAGCTATTGTTAATCCAGACTCTGCCCCTCTGAGACCTCATTGGTCACACCTTGGTCTTGACCATCCTGACAATCGCACTCCCCGGGGACCCATGATTGGCCCAAGTAATCTTTTGTTTTCACCTGGGGCAAGCTCCTCAAGACCTCGCATTGGTCAGCATTGTTCTCTAATGTCTATATTCGTCCATGCACATGGCCTCAGAGGGTGTGCCTCTGCCCTGATGCCAACTGGCAGTCCCCCCCCAACCAATGTTTGGGCCACAATCCCTTCTCCATGGATTCTGCACATCTGGACAGGTTGTATTACCCCATAACTGAACCCTCTATTTGCTATCAATCACCTCTGCTTTCTTAGTTCTGTATTGCTTGCTCTTTTTGAATGCTTAGTGTGCTTGTAATTAGGGAAATTATTCAATAAAACCTATTTAATTTACTCTTCAAATCTGGAGTCTTCCTACTGTGCTGGACCTTCCTATACAATTGGTGTGTGGTCCCTGTACCCCTCTGGTCTCCTAAGCAGCATAGCTAATTTCCCCAAACTATTGGCGGTAACATCCTGGACAGTACCCACTTGACCCAACACTGGTGCTATTAGGCATTATCCCTTCTTCTTGTCTATTGGCTGAGTTTCAGTCTTGCTGTATCTACTATTGCTGATGACTCATTGCCTAAAGTAATGGCCAGCCTTGCTTCCATCAGTTGTACACCCTATTCAGGCCTGTAGATGGCTGCTCCTTGAAAAAGAAACACTGTCTGCCTTACTTAGGTCCAGCTGCAGCTGCTATTTCTCCCCACAAGAACAACAGAAGGAAAGGGAACTATATGAGAGTTACATCAGATTGCCATGGGGTTCATTTCTCATTCCAAAGGGTGGTTTTTCAGGGGACACAGAGTTTTCTTAAAAAAAAACAGTGCTTCTCTAGAAAAAATAACTATTGATGAAAGGTTGTGAGTTCCTCTCTTTTCAAGGCACTGAGCATCATCACTGTGGTATGGGTTAACTCACAAGAACATAAGAAGAGCCCTGCTGGATCAGAGCATTGATCTACCTAGTCCAACACTCTGTTTCTACAAGTGATAGCCAGATAGCCCACAAGGCCCACCACAGGAACATAAAAACTTAAGAACTGGATCCAGAACAATGTTTCCACAGGTACAAGGAATTCTACCCACAGAATGCAGTTTTTTCTACCTCCCTCCTCCAGTGGCAGCCCTAAATATCACCTAAAATCCTGTTCCTGGGTGAAAGGGGAAGTTCTTGCCCTCACAGAAATGTTACTCTGGATCCAAGCCTAAACCCTCTCTCTGTTTCTGCCCCCACCCTGACTAGTAACTGGCATTCAGCCGTCATAACTAATAGCCATGGATAGACCTACTCTCCATGAATATCTAACCCCTTTTTAAATCCATCTAAGCTAGCTGTCATCACTGCATCCCTTGGCAGCAAATTCCAGAAGTTAATCATACTTTGTGTGAAGTACTCATTTTGTCCATCATGACAACAGCCCATCAATTTCCTTAGAAGGAAAAAGATCTTGGGGTCATACAAGATAGCTAAGTGAACATGTCAACCCAGGGACTGCAGTGGTGAAAAAGGCAAACTGTATGTTGGGAATTATTAGGAAAACAAACTGAAAATAAAACAGCTGATATTATAATGCCCCTGTATAGATCTACGGTGCAGCTCCTTTTGGAACAATGTGTGCTGTTCTGGTCACCATATCTCAAAGAGTACAGAAGAGGACAAGCAAGTTAATTAGAGGGTTGGAGCACCTTCACCATGAGGATAGGTTGAAGAGTCCGGTGCTTTTCAGTTTATGTTAGAGATGACTAAGGGGGGGGGGGACATGATAGAGGTTTATAAAATGATGCACGGGGTGGAGAAAGTTGACAAATAGAACTTTTTCCTCCCTCTCCCAAAATACTAGAACTTGAGGGCATCCAACAAAGCTGATGTGTACTAGATTCAGTACAGACAAAAGGAAATAATTCTTTACATCATGAGTGATTCACATGTGGAATTCACTGCCCTGGGATGTAGTAATGGCCACAGGCACAGACAGCTTTAAAAGGGGTTAGATCGATTCAGGGAAGATAGGTTTATCAGTGGAACAAATTTAGAGTCCAGCGGCACCTTTAAGACCAACAAAGGTTTATTCAAGGTATGAGCTTTCATGTGCAAGGCACACATTTTCAAATACATTGGAATGGTAGATGAGGCTCAAACTTATAGACAGGGGAATTATAAAGCAATAAATGTGTCCGAATAGCAGATAAATGTCCAAAGGTGTCTTTTCTAATTGTGGGGAGACATCTTTGGACATTTCTCTATTCAGACATAATTATTGCTTTATAGCTGTTGACCTTATAACCTTAGCTTATTATTTTGGACTTTGCATATCTTAAACATCATCATGTTACATGTTAATTATTTATTATTTTTGATTTATAGCCCGCCTTTCCTGTGCAGGCAGGCTCAAGGCAGTGTACAACAGGTTAAAATACAATAAAACACAGATGCATAAGTGCAATATTATAAAAATTCACATCGCAAACAATAGACATACAAAGTGCACTTAAGTGCAGATGGCGATTGCTGCATGATGGTCCGGTGTGGCTAAACCAGTATCCATAGTTGTTCTTAGTGCCACTAACATGAGGGCCACAAACGTTCAGTTTTTAATAGCTCATTCCTCAGTTTCAACCTTACCTTGCCTTGCACACGAAAGCTCATACCTTGAATAAACCTTTGTTGGTCTTAAAGGTGCCACTGGACTATAAATTTGTTCTCCTGCTTCAGACCAACATGGCTGACTACCTGGATTTAGGTTTATCAGTGGTTACTAGCCATAGTAAACCTCCATGTTCAGAGGCAGTCAACCTCTGAACACCAGTGCCAGGAGGCAACATTAGGGGGAGGTCTTGGCCTCTATGTCTTGTTCTTGCACCTTCAGAGGAGCAGGTTAGCCACTGTGAGACAGGATGCTGGAGGAGATGGACCACTGGAGGGCTCTCCTTATGTTCTTATGTTCGTTGGGTGAGCCCCAAGTTGTAAGATTTAAGGAGTGGAAGAAAAATGGCTTTCTATCCATTTTTTCCACATCATGTATTATTTTCTAAACTTCTGCCATGTCTCCCCTTAGTCATCTTTTTTTCCCTAAGCTGAAAAGTTTTTCTTCATAGTAGTAGGGATGCCAGCCTCCAGATGGGAGCTGAGGATCCCCTGGAATTACAGATCATCTCCAGACTACAGAGATCAGTTCCCCTGGAGAAAATGAATGATTTGGAAAGTGGCATTGTACACCTCTGAGGTCCCTGTCCTCCTGAGGCTCCACCTCCAGGGGGACCTGGCAACTTTACATAGAAGAGGTTAACGAGTTGAGGGCTTGGGGGGGTTATGTGACGGCATCAGTGGAGGCAGTATTATGATGAAGAAGAAAAGTTGGGTTTATACCCTGTCCTTCACTCACAATTTCAGAGCAGCTTACAATCTCCTTCCCTTCCTCTCCCCACAACAGAAACCCTGTAGGTGGAGCTAAGTGAGAGAACTGCTCTTGAGAGAACAGCTCTGAGAGAGCTGTGACTGATCCAAGGTCACCCAGCTGGCTTCATATGGAGAAGTGGGGAATCCAACCCGGTTCTCCAGATTAGAGTCTGCCACTCTTACCCACTACACCAAACTGGCTATGCAGAACATAATTCACACTCTCCTAGGGTTTCCAACCTCAAAGTGGTGGCTGGAGATCTCCCGATATTACGACTGACCTCCAGGCAATAGTAATCAGTTCAACTGCAGAAAATGGCAACTTTGGAAGGGCCCCCCCAAATCCACCTTCCTCAGCTTCACCCCAAAAATCTTTCAGTATTTTCCAGTCTAGAGCTGACAGCCCTCCCCTCCCCTATCTTGTGTTGAGAACAGAGTCTATTAAAGTGACAGGAGGCAAACATTTTCATCTATGTGTGTCCCTTAAAAGGTCACTGAAATTTTGGGGGGCACTTTTGGAATGTCCTTTTTTCACAGGATTGAAACGTTTTGTTTTAAACATGGCCCCATTATTGCTCAGTCCGATATTGTAGAGTTTTAGATCAGTCTTTGATTGTACATTGCTTAGAATTTATTTTATTTATTTTTATTTTATTTTGTTCGACTTATTTTGTTACCCGCCCTGAGCCTGCTTGTGGGACGCCCTTCCCACAAGGAGGCTCAGGGTGGGTAACAACCGTAGAACAACAGCCAGACAGTTTGAACAAGTCCTATAAAGAATAGTGGCTAAAACAGTTAAGAGAGGAATACGATCTAGTTGGCAACAATTCATAAGCCCCACAATGTTAAAACAGACAACAGAGAGCGGGCCTGCTGGCTGAAGGTGCAGTGTACCTTCCGCCTCTTTCACGTGGGTGATTACAACAGGCAGGTTCTCAGCAGGGGAGGCCAAAATAATTGGATGTCTGCCACCTCAGCCAAAGGTCTGGCAGAACAGCTCCATTTTACAGGCCCTGCAAAACTGTAACAAGTCCCACAGGGCCCTGATCTCAGGTGGGAGCATGTTCCACCAAGCCGGGGCCAGGGCAGAAAAGGCCCTGGCCCTGGTTGAGACTAAGTGGATGTCCTTCAGGCCTGGGACAACCACTAAATGATGGTTCACCGAGTGCAATGCTCTCTGGGGCACATATGGGGAGAGATGATCCCTTAGATATGTTCCCTTAAATATGTTAGTCCCAGGCTGCATAGGGCTTTGAAGGTCAGAAACAGTGCCTTGAAACGGATCCGGTACGCAACTGGTTGCCACTGCAATTGGCATAGCACCGGCTGAATGCGTGCCCACACCGTCGTCGCAGTCAGCAGGCGTGCTGCTGCATTTTGCACTAGCTGGAGTTTCTGGGTCAATGTCAAGGGTAAGCCTACGTAAAGTGAGTTACAATAATCTAGCCTGAAAGTTACTATTCCGTGGGTCACTATAGCCATGTCCTGGGGGTAGAGATAGGGAACCAGTTGCCAGATCTGCTGAAGATGATAAAAGCCCGGCCTGACAACAGTGGTAACCTGGACCTCCATAGAAAGGGAGGCATCCAGGATCACCCCTAAGCTCCTTACCTTCGGCACCTGCATCAGTGGTGCCCCCATCCAAGGCCAGGAACCTGATTTCCACTCCAACCCCCAACCCCCCCCCCCGGCTCAGGTTCAGGATCTCTGTCTTTGTTGAATTGAGTTTCAGCTGGCAGCTGTCCATCAGCAGACAGAGCTGGGTATCATCAGTATACTGGTGACAGGCCAGCCGAAACCCCTGGACCAACTGGGTGAGGGGGCGCATATAGATGTTAAATAACATTGGCAAGAGGATCGCCCCCTGCAGCACCCCACATTCCAGCAGGTATCTGGCTAACTTGTATGGTACTTTATGTTTCCCCTCTGGGGGAAATATACTGATCAGCAACAAATCACAAAAAATGGGGGGGGGGGATTTGATGTCCCCTCAGGGCCATAGCAAGGGCTGCAATTTAATGTTTAAAAGTAGTGCTGCATTTATCCTCATATATCCTGTCACTTTGTTTAGTTTGTTGGTCCCCAGGGATCATGAAGAACAGATATGAGGCCTGCTCTAGCATCCATATATTCAGGAAAAGTACTATTGTTCTGCAGTTCTCTGCAAGGACGATGTGATTATCAGCATATCAATGACAAAATTATTTTCAGGCAGATACCTGTGAATTGCTACTATGCTCTATCCACCTGAGAATACAGCAGAAAAACATGCATGGAGAAACCTGTGACCGGTTTCCATATCTTTTACATCCATATCCCAGCCACTAGCACACCCAGTTTGGTGTAGTGGTTAAGTGCGCGAACTCTAATCTGGGAGAACCGGGTTTGATTCCCCACTCCTCCACTTGCACCTGCTGATGTGACCTTGGGTCAGTCACAAGCTCTGGCACAGCTGTCCTTGAAAAAGAGCAGTTTGTGTCAGAGTTCTCTCAGCCCCACCGACCTCACAGGGTGTCTGTTGTGGGGAGGGGAAGGGAAAGGAGTTTGTGAGCCGCTCTGAGACTCCAAGTGAAGGGCAGGGTATAAATCCAATCTCTTCTTCCTCTTCTTCTTCTTCTGAGTAAAACTGCAAATCCAGTTCCTTCCATTGCCACAAAAGCAAACATATTTAAACTGAAAATCACCATACACTGAAGTCTTTCCTCCCTGTGCTGTTAAGGGAACAAAGGTTGTGAAATATTAGCAGCTTCACACATGCCTTCCCACGAGCTCTGGAGGTAGGCTTGTGTTACAAACAGTCTTCCATCTGGTTCAGACTGCTGTCCGGGCTTCTGATGCAGGAAGGCCAAGCTTGTTTTACAAACGTCCTCTGAGGCTTGCATGCTGTCAGTGTTCATGTTGGGGCCACTTGTGCTGCCGGTGCAGTCAGTACAGGTGCTGTTACAGCTACGGAAGCATTTGAGTCTCAGACTCAAAGCATCTGTGTTACCCTGTGGGCCACTGAGAGCATCATTTCCTATGTAAAAAAAGATGCACATATTTTGAATGCATATATACATGAAAGCTTATGTATTGAAATGGGGCTAGCTTAACTGGGATTACAGTCTCAATGAGCCTTTTCATGAATGAGTTGATCACCATCTGACGACAAATAATGTAAAAACAAATACTTTTATTAATTAGAGCTAGACATTTGGGTTCTCCCACAGATTCTACTGAGACATGGTTTACTTCCTTCCAAGTTTCTTTCTCTGCCTGCATTACTAATCATGACTACAGCTCAGTCTTGCTTGATCTTGTAGTTTTACTCAGACGCAAATCCAACTGTGCCGGATTTTCCCAAGCAGGTGAGGACAGGATCATTCCTCCTGGCAGGCAAGCAGATAGGGAACTGTCAGGGGAGGGGTAAGAATAACTTTTGCAGTAGGAAGTCACTGGGGGTTGTTAAAGTGCTTGGTGACTATATAGCTTTCTTTGTGACAGCTGTTCCTAATGGAGATGTGAAGAATCTTTCTAGGACAGGAAGAGCTCTGAGGAGTCATGGAACGAACTGCTTCACATGTACTGTGATTCTGCAGTAAGTGTGATTTTAATTGATTGATTAAAAGAAGCACAGTTTATTTAACATTTCCCCCCAGACTTTGGACTAGGCCATAATGGGGTGTCTATGAAAATGCATAATATGGATAGTTCAGTTATGGGAACTGTTCCCCAGTGATTCCAAAATTGGGAACCCGGACTCCAAGCCAACTGCGAGCCAGTCCATCCTCTATTTATTTGTGTGTTTATATTGTGCTTTCCTTCCTTCAATTCAAGGTGGTATCTAAGTTCTGAGGAAGTCTCTCATACAGGACCTGGCTGGACCTAGGCCCATTTTGTGTCATCAAAACGTAGGCTTGCCAGCTGCCTGCAGTCTGCCAGTGGGAGGCTCCTGGCTGCTGCCCAGGGTCTTCTGGTGTGTGCACACTGTGATAATGTCACCCGGTGTCATCATCATACTGGCATGTCATGTAGGGGACGCCCTAGCATTCAGCCAAAAAACTCTATGGTCACCATAAAGTTTTTAGCTGAATGCTAGAGCATCCCCATATGTGCCCAGTGTGATGACGTCACCTCATCATTGCACTGGGTATGTTGGACACAGTGGGGCTCCCCCTGCTGGACAACTGGCTGGCAGCAGATTGGAGGCCCTGAAATCGAGGGAACCCCCACCCCCATCAGGAGGGTGGCAACCCTAGCAAGATGGCTGCATCATATGCCTTCCAAATCCAACCATACCCAAGGCCCTCTGTCATTCACACAACCAACCTGCACTTCTTTAATGGGAATTGTAGCATGTGAACAGAGAAAAGGAATCAAATGACTTCTGACATAAACACTTTTCTTGTTCAGTACAGCGACTATATGCAATTGAAAATTTTCTGTCAAATTTCTGCTTGCACCAGAGGCTCTGCTGACACATAGTCATGTAGAATTCCAGGATTAATATACTATCTCTGCCCATAAACTGTTTGCTAAGCTTTCTATTCAAAGAGTGTCCCATGATACATACCCCTCCCATCCCGGCTTTCAGCATTACAGGTTATAAGACCCATAACTCAGGGACAACACACACATCCAGCTGTGCTTCCAGCAGCCATTTCAATGAAGATGTGTATTGAAGTCACATTGAATTGAGGTTAATGTGCTGCAAGGTGGCAATGCAGGAAAGCCCTTGGTAACCAGGCTGTATTTGTCACAGAAGTTAGGTTGAGGCAATGCCTTTTTCAATGACCACTCTGCTTGTTGCTGATGTGATGCACATTGAACTATGTTGCTAATACTTATCCTTTCTGCCATTTCCAACAGATAATCCATTTTGAAATCAGAAGGAAAAAAAATCACAAGAGCCAAGCTTATTACTAATGTTGCTTGGATCAATGTCTGTTTGGTTTCCATTCTTCTTCACTTTCCCTTCTTTGGTATGAGGCTCAAAAGCAATTTCTATTCCTCCATGAGAGTATTGCTGATAATATTTGCCACTGACTTCCCACACACTACATATGGGCTTAGTTCCTTAGGTGAACTGAAAACATCCAAGTGCAAACAGGCAAGAGTTAGGGAAACATCTGTCTTTCCAAGCCAGTGGTTGAAAATACACTTCCTCTGCTTTTCAGAGTCTTTCAAGCATAGCAGAACCACAGTTTTGATGCGCTGGAAACTCATGCTTGAAGGGGGATGTTTTTATCACAGCAGCTGGTTTGAAGAACAGTTTCTTGGATCATATGGAAAGGTAGAAATGGTTGCAATCATAATCTGTTTACTGAAAATGGTTTGTATTTTTTTAATACATTAACGCCAATCAGTCTCAAAGTTTAAAATTACCAAAAAAGTACACAGATTTTGTGTTTTATTAGACTGTTCATTGTATGGTTATAGCTTGATTTATTAAGTATTTGTTTATTCATTAGATGTAATATATCAGCTTGAATATCTTGGTATATTTCTATAGTTTAATGGTTATATTTGTATTTTTTAAAAATTAATCAAAATGTTAATAATAAAAAAATCCTGATAAGAGTTCTATGATACTCAAAAACTATTCCCCTAATTTGTAATTTTTAGTAGGTTCTAAAAAGAGATTGTGATAGTTTTCCTGTTTGGATTGCATCTCAGGTTGAATAAAGGTGACATGACAAGGCACGTTCCTTCTTACTAAATGCTATGGGCTGGATCCTACAAACTGTGAGCATCAACATAAATGTTCCCCTATCTTCCTCTTCTTACAGCAGCCCTCTGTAATCCCCTCCCCGGCATTACCAGGGTTGTGAAATGCTCCATGGACCAAAAGCCCCCAAGAATTGTAGGGGTGCTGTAAGAAGCTAAAGGCAGGGGGCTACAGTTCATCAGATCCAGCACTACGCATGTCTTGATACCTGGACAAATGATGAGAGAAATCTTGACAGAAGAGTACCAGAGCAAAAGGCTAGGAATGGAGCCCAAGAACCCACAATGTCTTGAGGTTAGCTATGCATACATAGTATGGCCACAGAAAAAATGAAGAAGTACACCTATAGCAACTCCTTGCGTTCTCAGGTTGGCATAGTAGCCCAGAAGGAAATTGTAATGTATTCAGCCTGACATGCCCGGACTTGCCCGGGCTGGCCAGGCACAAACCATCTGTAGCTTGAGTCGAAAGACAAAGGATCCAAAGGATCCTAGCTGGCCCAATCAAAGGGCTAGTTTTCCAGCCGGGAGACCAATGGTCACCCGGTTACTGTAAATAGCCTATTAGGAGTAGGGGGTGTGGTTATGGGTACTTGGTGGCGGGTTTTCTGAATGCATATAAACCGGCCTGCGAGCTGGTCAGTTGTCTTTGTCCTGAACCTAATAAAGGTATGCTTAGCTGAAATCACTCTCCGTCTGCATACTTTTCACTGGCGACGAGGATGGGATTCCCGACCCCATGAACAAAGACCCGGACGCCAACACGAGCGCCACATCGAGCTCCGACGCCGAGACATCCGGGGATAGCGCCGCTTCGCCTCCCAGCTCTCCGGTGACTGCTCATCGTTCCGCTCCCGGCTCCGCTCCACACCCGGCTGACCCCGCGAGCAGCAGCGCCCTTCTCAACGCTCCCGACGCCGCCGCCATACCTGA
>NW_015168666.1:613832-614022 GCF_001447785.1 Gekko japonicus | reverse complement strand
GGCTCGAGATCCTGACGAGCTATTTCAACTGCCACAAAATTACGGAGGACGGAACGAAGAAGGACCATTTCCTCCAGTTGTGCGGCATGGGCATGCTCCTCCTCCTGAAGGACCTCATCGCCCCAAAAAAGACCGCCGAGGAGCCCTACACGGTGCTGATCCAGGCGTTGACGGATCACCTGGCACCCAA
>NW_015168666.1:612359-612525 GCF_001447785.1 Gekko japonicus | reverse complement strand
TCAGACTGGCAGTTTGGCCCGATATAGGCACGTTTCAGAAATGTTTCAGAAATGGGTTAAAGGGGCTGTTCACACCGGCACATCTGTCCGGCGTTCCCCAGTCGTACTCAACCCGTCTTGTAACGCTTCCACCCCGAGTTTAAAATATACCCGGTGGAAGTGGTAT
>NW_015168666.1:603154-612305 GCF_001447785.1 Gekko japonicus | reverse complement strand
AAAACACGGGACGTCTTTGTTAAGTACGAGACTCAACACAGCTAGTGAACAGTGAATCAGCTCTATTCAGCGAAATCAGAAGAAATCAGAATGAGAACAAGAACTGTTAAGTCGGTTACTTAACAAAGAGTCAGAGAGTGATTTCAGCAAAAGATCAGCTTTATTCAGCAACTCGTAACTCAACTCCAAACAGATCAACATGAATAGCCAGAACAGCTTTAGCATTGAAGCTGTTCCACTTTTAAACTCTCCCGGCTAGTGTAGCCACGCCTACTATACAAATACCAACCTATGAGGTTGCAGGGATAAAGTCCAATCACAATAGTTCCCGCTCTTGGACCTGGCTGTTGGTGATTGGTCGGCTCTTCCTGGACTACCAATTACTTGAAGCTGTTCCACTTTTAAACTCTCCCGGCTAATGTAGCCACGCCTACTATACAAATACCAACCTATGAGGTTGCAGGGATAAAGTCCAATCACAATAGTTCCCGCTCTTGGAACTGGCTGTTGGTGATTGGTCGGCTCTTCCTGGACTACCAATTACAATTGAAGGATTAGGATCCTAGCCCAGGATGAAAGCTTCAGATGGTGATTCAGTGAGTGAGTTCACATACATACATTGATCAGATTGAATACACCACAAGAACGAGACAAAAACATCGAGCAGCAGGCTCCCTTTTAAACAGTCCGGGCTTATGTAGCCACGCCCACATGTCAGCGAACAACCGATAACTATTTACAGATAAGGTCCAATCAGAGTGCTTCCCTCCCGAACCTTACGCAGCTCTGATTGGTCTATTTACAATCCTTGTTCAGACTCAAGCTTAACATAGTTTTCAATACATAACAGGGGTTTTTTTTGCCACGACTCCCTACCGCTTCAAACTGCCAGTCTGAACTCAGCCTTAGAGTCTCTATTTCAAATGAATCATTTGAAAGTAAAAACACAGACTGCTTCCATACAAGGTCCCAGCTCCTGTTCAAAGGATTCAGACAGTCGTAGGTAAAACGGGAGACCTCCTCCTGACACTTGAAGAGCTGATGCCAGGCGGAGAAGATGACACTGTCCACTAATCGACCACTGGTCTGAGCCGGCAGAAGACAGCTTCCAACGCTCATGTGTTGATGAGCCTCAGAACATTTCTTTAACCGGCCTGCGAGCTGGTCAGTTGTCTTTGTCCTGAACCTAATAAAGGTATGCTTAGCTGAAATCACTCTCCGTCTGCATACTTTTCAGAAATAGAGGAAGCTTTTCTGAAAAAGTCCTTCAGACATACACATAGCTTAAAGCCACTTTACAGATTGTTTTGTCCTGGTTCCACCAGGCAGCATGGCATGTGATAAAGCACCCTGAGAACATATACTGTAGGGTGCTGATGCCCTGAAACAATCCATTTCTGCATGAAGGGCATTTGTGCAGTCCCTACTTTGCATAGAAGTGAGTTGTTCCTGAAGTGCAATTCATGGGCCAAACATATGTTTGAGCTTGAAAGACCCTCCTATCAATGAGAATAGACTTTTATTCTGGAAGGGCCATCTGGAAAACTTGGTCTGCGATCCAGTTCAACTGTAGAAGTTCACATTTTGTGGCAGGTCGGAATTCAGGAAGAGGTTAAGCCCTCTTGATTACACAGGAATTTGCCACACACAAAAGAAACTCAGAATGAGATGCAGAAAAACCTGCCTGACAGCAGCATTCCTCTCAGATTGTGATAAGATGCTCCCCACAGGGCAAGTGAAAGGCTCCGCTCCCAGCAAGCACTTGCATACAGCCCTGGAAGAGGCAAGCTTGTAAACACCGAACAGATGCCAGTCACAAGAGACCTGAAGAATTTGCTGTCCTTTCCTGATTCTGTACCTTTTCCTCCTGATGGCCCAATTCCTTAGCAGCTGGCGGTTCACCGCTGAACGGGGCCACCTGTCAGAACTAATTGTGCAGCAGACACGGCTTGTTATTCGAGACTGCTGTGGCTTCGGGGATCCGCACTGAACTAAAGGGCTCTCACCAGTGTTTGAAGAAGGAGATAGTGGATCTTTTTCATTTCTATGATAATGTACAATTGTGGCAAGTTTGCTATCGCCCTGCATAATCTCTATAGCCAGTTTTCATTATTACACTATGCAGCATCCCCTGCCCATCCTCTTCTATTCACCCAGACACTCAGGAAATGTTAAAGTGGCTCACCACAGCACCTCTTACATTGTCCATGCAATTGCTCAGCCAGCCTCCGACATATCCATTTGCTTCAGTCTCCCTTGCCTACCCTTAGGCTAAGACTGTGTCTTGCTGTGTTTTCAATAGATAGACAAGCAGGGTTGGCAGGGCTTACATGCCTCTGACATTATTTAGCCTTTCCTAGTGATGGCACCTGTGCTCTGGGATAGGGATCGTGTTACTTTTCTCTCCCCCTCTCCAGCCCAGGCCCACTGAGTCAGGCCCACTGAAACCCATTCATTTCAGTACATGGCACAAGATCAGACTGGTAACCAATTTTGTTGGATCCTTTTTATTTATTGAAGTTTTTAAAATCTGTTGGTGCTGTTGCTGTTTCTAATGTTGGTTTTATTCCTTTACACTACATTTGTGTAACTGAAATTTTTGTTCAGAATCTTGAGCCATTTTTTTTTAGCAGAAAGCTAATAAGCCCTTTTTATGGCCACCAATTGATGGAAAGAAGCTTATACTTGAAACTAATAAGCCCTAAAAATAAACAGAAAAATTACATGAGGGGTTTTAAAACCCAGCTGAAGTTCTTCCCCGTGGTGTGCAGTGTACTCCCCCCCCCATATGCTCTCCAGAAATGCAAAGCCATTCTTTATTGTCTAAATAAAAACAGCAACAACAATACAATCACAAAAGAAATTGGCCCAGATCAAGGGGAGTTTTATTTCTCCACATACTTTTTTATTTTACAATTGTTATACTTAACATCATATAGAAAATCACTTTAAATGTAGTGGGAAGAATCCCAGGTTAATTGGAGGAGGAATGAGAGACAGACAGACAGACAGACCAGTTAGGCAGACAGCTATCAAACTGGATTTCTGCCTTCAAAATATGTTGTCAGGGTGCCTTCCCCCCCCCCCAACAAAGGAATGCTGAATTTTACAATATTAATCTTGTGGTAGGGATTTTCCAGATTTATAGCTAAGATACTGTGCGTTTCTGCAGACTTAAACTTTAACCAAAAGATTTGTCTCAGGCGCAATCATGGCCATTCTTATTTAGTCCAGAAGCATGCATTTTTGAGACCCTTCTCCAATAGAAGATACTTTGTCTGTCTCCCTTCCCCCCCCCCCCCTCCCCAGTACAAAAAAGCCTGGCAACCTTTCCAGTTCCCTCCATCCTTACAGTGCAGTCAGGTGGCAAAAATGTTTGCCTAAGAATATTTTCAAACATGTTCAACAGTCGTAAAGCAGGAGTAATTTAGACTGAGCAAGAAAAAGTGTAGCTTATAGTTTAATTAAAGCTCGAACGTTAAAGCATATCCCACCGATGATGCGCAGTGTTAGAGATATGCACTTATTACATAACTGTTAAACTTGGTGTTTAGCAGATAACTTCCTTATTAGAAAGAGATTAAAAGCCTATTTGAGAGGCTTCATTTTTAAATGTCACCATTCCAGTTTTACTAGACATCTTGCTGTGCTTAATGCCAACAGAGTGTATTTAAAGTAATAACAAATAAGCCATCAGCTGGAGCACCCCTCGTCTTGCTAGTTCCGTATTCTGCAATCCCTGCTCAGATCATTCCTGGGTTTTTCTGCTGAAACATCTACCCTCCTCATTTGACATGTACGCATACCTACATGACGAAAATGTTTACTATGTCTTTAAACACCACTACATGCATTATTATTTCTTTCCATGTACATATAAGATACTTTAAGTGTACATCTGAACAGGTAGACTGTTAAGGCAACAAATAAGAATACTTTAAGTGTACACCTAAACAGGTAGACTGTGAAGGCAACAACTCTGCATAAACATTTATCATACAGGTATACTAAAAGGGGAGCTGTCATTGGCTGTGTCTTCTTGTATATCCAATGGGAAATCTAGCTTGCTGTTGCTACCAAAGCTGATCTCACCCCTCTTTCCTTTCTGCCCTAAAGTCTGCAATACAAAAGGAAGAATCAGGTATGGAGCCAATAGCTAAAATACTTGGGTCATTTTTTACTAACAAAAGGGCTCTAGATATGTTTCTGTGGGTCACCCATTTCAGCTGTGGAAATCAAGGGCAGCAATGAAGCCAGTCTTGTTGGGGTGGGGGAAACATCGAAAGAATATAGGAAGCTACCTTCTACTGAATCAGACCAATTGGGATATCAAAGTCAGTATTGTCTTTTCAGATGCAATGGCTGTCCACAGTTTCAGACAGAGGTCTTTCACATCACTTGATGCATTTAACTGGAGATGCCAGTGATTGAGCCTGGAACCTTCTGCATGAGCAGCAAATGTTCAACTGAGCCTCCACCCCTCTGGCTCTGCAGCAAAGCCAATGCCCAATGTCTTCACATCTTGCTTGAGCTCAGCCCATGTCACATTTTCAGTTTGTTTCCAGGATATTTAGTTTGGTGCTTTGCAGGGGTCATTTCATAGAAAAAGAGGTGCAGGAGCTCATTAGCATAACTCATTAGCATGGCTTGTTTGCATATGCCCCACCCCCTGGCATCACCGGAAGTGTGTCAGAAGGCAACACCCACCCAAGCGCCACTGGACTGTTTTGGATGGCTAGCAAATGGGGGAGGGGGGGACGTGCAGATCTGTCCTCGCAGAGGAGGGAGAGCGTCTACCTGAATGAAACCTGGTCTTAAAGGTGCCACTGGACTGTTTTGGACAGAGTGGGGGCTCTGCAACCTACCTGGCTGCTTCTTGCTTTGACTGAGGGCTGCTGGGAGCAGGGGGTGGGGCTTGTTGCATGTGCCCGCCCCTTGGGCTCTTTACTGCCAGAGCTCTGCTCCTGTGCGCTCCTGCAGGAAATGACCCCTGGTGCTTTGTATGATCATCCAAATACCCAAGACTTGTGCGTCATGTATGATTGTGGCATATGTCCCTTTAAAATTCACAGAAGCTATAATTAGGACAAGAACAGTCCTCTGTGGCTTGAAATTTTACAGGGGTATGCCCTAATTTTACACATATGTTCTCTTCCAGTTTTTCCTGGGCAAAACGTTTGATACAGGTGATGTGAGGATTTTCAGTACATCCTTAGCCTGTACTGATCACCATGTATGAGAGTTGGCCTGGCAGGAGTTTTCCATCTATAACACATTGGCTAAGTTATCTGGGACGCCTTTGCCTTCCCTGTCAAACATGAGATATCTCTCCTTCGCCTGATTTATTGGGTCCTATCACTCTATAGGAAACTTAATGTGGTATACTTCTTCCCTACTTGTGGCATGCTGACATCTGAACTTATTGATTGGGTGAGCAGAAGAGGGATGGTCCATTCTTGCTTCTAACTAGCCTTGCTAAGAGGTTCCGGAACTCTCAAAAGGAAAATGAAGTTTTCAGTCTTTATACTGAAAACTCATTACCTTTTAAACATTTTTAAAAGAACTTTGTCAAAGAGGTTCCAGAATTCTGTTCCAGTGCATTCCTCCAGAAAAAAAGCCCTGCTTGCGTCTAACTTTCTTCTAACAAGCCTCTTATCTCACTCAGCTCTGCTGTTCTATGAAAGCACCTCATTCCACCATTTAGAAGACCACAGCTTTCCTATTTGCTTCCCAGTTACACAAAATACTAAACTTAGGCTCAATCAGTTTAACCAACAGCAGGGTCAATGAAGGGTTAAAAGCACTCTCTGTAAGAAAAAGAATTTCAGGTGTGTGACTGGAAGGTCTGGAGTAAGGAAGCAGCAGTCACAACTGCTCCAGAATAGGAAGCGGGCCTTCCTCCTTTGTTTGTGTATTGTTTCAGCAGTTTGTATGATATGTCTCATGTACTATCTCCATTCCCCAGTCTCCCACCCAGTTAATTATACAAGGGAAGTTCTGCTTCCTGCAGGGACCTCCTGGGTACTCTCCCATTGTTCACAGAGTTGACAAGGAATACTGGCGATGGTAAAAAGGGCTGCTCATTTATGAGCCTATGAGAAATACTCCAGAGATTTCAACTCGGTGAATAGAACAGATGGTTTTATTGGCAACGGCATATTTCTAAACTAGTGATGCATCTAATAGGGTTCGCCCAAAGAAAATCCCTATAAAAACATAAGGAATTCAAATTTATCTCTGAGGGTCTTTCTTTTTTTAAAAAAAAAATCATAGCGCTGCAGTTTGTTCTAGACACTGTACTTTAAACAGAATGTTGACAAACGAGAAAATTCAGAAGTGATCAAAGGTCTAGACAAATTCTGAGGAAATGTGCTTGTTTTACTTGAGAAAAAAGAAGATAGGAAGACTTGTTTACAAATGAGTAATAACACTTATTTGTCCTTTTCACAGAACAAGAAGCAAGGGTTTTAATATATATGGAAATATGCTTAGGATGAACATTAGGAAGGCAACATTTAATTCAGCAACTAAACAAGCTCACTAGGCCGACTGGGGAATCTCCTTCCATGGAGGTTTTCAAAAGAATGTTGCTGGGGCATCTGGCAGAGTTCTTTAGGTCCTAGTTAATCAGTCTTGGAATAGAGGACTGCTTAGGCAGCTGAGCTAAGGCAAGTGGCCAATCTTTTCAGCCAGTGTGTCACAACTCACAGTAGTAGTTTAGAGCACATCACATTACTAAATGCAGTTTCTGTTTCCACAATACCTCTGATCTTTAGTTTGGTTTTGCTTCTGGTTTAGTGAATGGGGGAGCAGACAGCAGAGTGATGCAGGAACAATAGGCAAGAAGTACAGGCTGGACACCTAGCCATAGATGGCCTTGGGAGCTCTCTTGGTCCTGTCCAGAAATACCAAAACTCTGTGCTGCAAATTGCCTGTCTAGGGTCGCCAGTTTCCAGGTGGGGCCTGGAGATCTCCCACTTTTGCAGCTGATCTCCAGCTGACAAAGATCAGCTCCCCTGGAGAAAATGGTTACCCATACTGAGGCCCCTCCCCAAACCCCACCCACTCCAGGCTCCACCCCCAAAGTCTCCAGGTATTTTCCAACCCAGACCATTTCAGCTGGTTTCCAAGCCTCAGACCAGTATCACCATTTTGTTCTACAGAATATAACTACAAAAGATGAGGACTACCAAAAGTCCTTCACTGCAAATTATTACTACTCCACAGAACACAATGGATGTCCCTTCCTCCTAGGGTTGCCAACCTCCAGGTGGTGGCTGGAGAACTCCTGGGATTACCACTGATCTCCAGGCACCAGAGATCAGTTCACCTGGAGAAAATAGCCACTTTGGAAGGTGGACTCACTCTATGGCATTATACCACATTGAAGTCCCTCCTCTCCCCAAATCCTACCCTCTTCAGACTCCACGTCCAAAACCTCCAGGTGTTTCCCAACCTGGAGCTGGTAACTGTACTTCTTCCTCCTAACAAATCATGTTCATAAATTAAACACTATAGCTCCACCTCCAGCCATCTCTCAGATAGGTACTGCTATTCATATTTAGAGATCTAGCAGTTCTTTAGCATTCACGTTTAATGCTCCAAGAAGGTGATCATTTTATAGACTGTATTCTGGCGTCAGTGACTGGGCCACATTTGCCTCTGTTCACTTTAGTTCTCATTGTGCTAGCTTAGTTTATGCTCTCAATCTATCTGTAAACATTCACTGACTTTTTTGACATTTCCTTTTTGGTCTTTTCTGAGTAAATGTCTGTGCCTTCCCAGGATGGTCCACCTGGTACTTTGAGAATTCATATTTTAAACCATTCTTTTTGAGAACTTCTCTGTCATATTTGCCAGAGAAGGTAAAAGGCATGAGGCTGAATACTTAACAGATCAAATACACAAAAGGACCCAGCTGAGCATAATACATTGCTTGGGTCCTGCGGTAAGCATTTGCTAGGGGAACACATTTTTGTCAGCAGAATATGACTTCATTGCCTCCCCCCTTCTGCTGTAGCCTGAAGTGATTCTCAAAATGCTGCTCCTGGGGACCACCACCCCCTCCCAGAACAACCCAAGGGACAAATCAGAGGTCTGTTAAGTTGGCAAAATGGATTTCATGATCCAAATCCATAGAATGGATCCTTAAAAAAAAACAAAAACCTTCAGTATATTTTCAGTATTTCTGGGTTGTCCAAAAAGAGACAAGGGTAAAAAGTTTTTTTAAAACAAACTTGCTTTACTTTTTGGGTGACTCAAATCACATACCAATCATCAATTTGACAGGTGAGTAATTGTCATGTACAATGAGTAATTATCACATACAATGCCATGCACCCTACCGCTGTCCTCAAGACTCTGTGGATCAGAGAAAATGGATAGTGAAGACCACTTTAGCAGGAGAACTCACCCCCTCCTGATTTCACTCCAACTATTCTGCCAGGTAAACAGGCCTTCCTGGCTGCTCTAGGCAGTGAATTAAAGGCCATTAACTGAGCAAGTCCTTTCAACAGCTGTAGCTTTCAGAATTCCTGCTCAAAGTCTCAGGAAAAAGAGAAGGAATGAGCCCCAACTCCAGCTGCAAATCACATTTAGAATCCCTCCTCTCACAACCCCCTGCAGCAATCCCATGACGAGCCACCGTGTTTTTACTCACTGTTTAGGAATCTAATGCTTTAATAAGAATATGCAGCAAAATAAGCATAGTTGAGAATTTGCTTGTTTACCTTCTAGATAGGTGGGATGTTGAGTTTATACAGCTGCATCCGTCTTCTTATTTGCAGCCATACATTGCAAATATTTCCCAGGCATCCTGGGCCACACAACACTCCCCCCCCCCACCCACTGCAAACTGAATGATTCTATCCAGCAGTTCAAGGCTTATGTACGGTTGCGACTTAATTCCCAAGTGAAACCAGTTCTTTTAATCATTTCACTTCAGATCCAGGGCCTTGCTGATCTTTATCACTTTGAAAGTGGTGCTCTTTTTTGCTTTCCTAACTCCTAAGCTGACCTCTCACTCTGAACATTCTGCTCTGTTCTGTATTTACTGAGATCTAATATCAATGTCTCGTCAATATTAATTTCAGTACAGGAAGTTCATTGTTTGTGACTTTTAGTAAGTTCCTTTTGTGGTTTTCTCACACAC
>NW_015168666.1:566895-600261 GCF_001447785.1 Gekko japonicus | reverse complement strand
TGACACTGTCTAACCATCTCATCCTTTGCCGTCCCCGTCTTCTTTGACCTTCAATCTTTCCCAGCATCAGGGTCTTCTCCAGTGAGTGCTCCCTTCTCATTTGGTGGCCAAAGTATTTGAGCTTCAGTTTCATTATCTGGCCTTCCAGGGAACAGTCAGGGTTGATTTCTTTGAGGATTGACTGATTTGTTCTTCTTGCAGTCCAAGGGACTCTCAAGAGTCTTCTCCAGCACCATAGTTCAAAAGAATCTATTCTTCGGCGCTCGGCCTTCCTTATAGTCCAGCTCTCGCAGCCATACATGACTACTGGGAATACCATTGCTTTGACCATGCGGACTTTTGTTGGCAGGGTGATGTCTCTACTTTTTATCATGCTGTTTAGGTTCGCCATCGCTTTCCTCCCAAGGAGCAGGCGTCTTTTAATTTCATGGCTGCAGTCACAGTCTGCGGTGATCTGGGATCCCAGGAACGTGAAGTCTGTCACTACTTCCACGACTTCCCCTTCTATTTGCCAAGGAGTGATGGGGCCGGATGCCATGATCTTAGTTTTTTTGATGTTGAGCTTCAAGCCCACTTTTGCGCTCTCCTCTTTTACTCTGAGCAAGAGGCTCTTTAGATCCTTTTCACTTTCAGCCATTAGAGTGGTATCATCTGCATATCTGAGGTTGTTGATCTTTTCCCCAGCAATCTTAATTCCCGCTTGTGATTCATCCAGGCCAGCATTTCGCATGATGTACTCTGCATATATATTAAATAAGCAAGGTGACAGTATACATCCTTGTCGTACTCCTTTTCCTATGCTGAACCAATCAGTTGTTCCGTATCCGGTTCTAACTGTCGCTTCTTGGCCCTTATACAGGTTTCTCAAGAGACATGTGAGGTGGTCTGGTACTCCCATCTCTTTAAGGACCTGCCATAGTTTGTTGTGATCCACACAGTCAAAGGCTTTAGCATAGTCAATGAAGCAGAAGTAGATATTTTTCTGGTACTCTCTTGCTTTCTCCATAATCCAGCGAATGTTGGCAATATGATCTCTCGTTCCTCTACCTCTTCGAAACCCAGCTTGTACTTCTGGTAGTTCTCTATCCACGTACTGTTGAAGCCTAGCTTGTAGGATCTTGAGCATGACCTTGCTAGCGTGTGATATGAGTGCAATTGTGCGATAGTTTGAACATTCCTTGGCATTGCCCTTCTTTGGGATTGGAATGTATACTGATCTTTTCCAATCCTGTGGCCACTGTTGCGTTTTCCAAATTTGCTGGCAAATGGAGTGCAGCACTTTAACAGCATCATCTTCTAAGACTTTGAATAGCTCAGCTGGAATACCATCACCTCCACTAGCTTTGTTGTTAGCAATGCTTTCTAAGGCCCATTTAACTTCACATTCCAGGATGTCTGGCTCGAGGTCAGTGATTATACCGTCGTGGTTGTCAAGGACATCGAGGTCTTTCTTGTATAGTTCTTCTGTGTATTCTTGCCATCTTTTCCTAATCTCTTCTGCTTCTGTTAGGTCCCTACCGTTTTTGTCCTTTATCATGGCCAGCTTTGCATGGAACGCTCCCTTGATTTCTCCAATTTTCTTGAAGAGATCTCTAGTCCTTCCCATTCTATTGTTTTCTTCTATTACTTTGCACTGTTCATTCAGGAAGGCCTCCTTATCTCTCCTTGCTGTTCTCTGGAAATCTGCGTTCAGTTGGGTAAATCTTTCCTTTTCGCCTTTGCCTTTCGCTTTCCTTCTTTCCTCTGCTATTTGTAAAGCCTCATCAGAAAGCCATTTTGCTTTCTTGCATTTCTTTTTCTTTGGTATGGTGGTGATTGCTGCCTCCTGTACGATGTCACGAACCTCTGTCCATAGTTCTTCAGGCACTCTATCTATCAAATCCAGACCCTTGAATCTATTCTTCACCTCTACTGTATATTCATCAGGGATGCGATCTAGGTCAAACCTGAATGGCCTCGTGGTTTTCCCGATTTTCTTCAGTTTAAGTCTGAATTTTGCAATGAGTAGCTCATGATCTGAGCCACAGTCAGCTCCAGGTCTTGTTTTTACTGACTGGATAGAGCTTCTCCATCTTTGACTGCAAATTATATAGTCAATCTGATTTCGGTGTTGCCCATCTGGTGATGTCCATGTGTAGAGTCGCCTCTTAGGTTGTTGGAAAAGGGTGTTCGCTATGACCAGCGTGTTCTCTTGGCAAAACTCTGTTAGCCTTTGCCCTGCTTCATTTTGTTCTCCAAGGCCAAACTTGTCTGTTATTCCAGTTACCTTTTGACTTCCTACTTTAGCATTCCAGTCCCCTATGATGATGAGGACATCATTTTTTGGTGTAACTTCTATGAAGTGTTTAGGTGTTCATAGAACCGGTCCACTTCAGCCTCTTCTGCATCTGTGGTTGGGGCATAAACTTGGATTACTGTGATGTTGAATGGTTTGCCTTGGATTCGGACCAAGATCATTCTGTCATTTTTGAGATTGTATCCCATTACTGTCTTTTTGGCCACGTCAAGCTTACCTTGGTTCATAGATCTTACATTCCAGGTTCCTATGCAGTATTGTTCTCTACAGCATCGGACTTTCCTTTCGCCGTCAGACACATCCACAACTGAGCATTCTTTCGGCTCTGGCCCAGCCGCTTCACTCTTTCTGGGGTTACTTGTACTTGACCTCTGCTCTTCCCCAGTAGCATATTGGACACCTTCCGACCTGAGGGGCTCATCTTCCAGCGTCATATCTTGTAGCCTTGTGATACTGTTTTGTTATGCTGCCATTAAAGACTGAGGCGCAAACCAACCCTTTTTCTTGGTCAGCTGACAACCTTATCTGGATCTCCCACTGCTTTTTAGACAACTGATATTTTCCAGTGATGCTCATTCTGATCAACTGCCTGGAAACTTCTTTGCCTTTACAGCATCACAATGAGTTTTAATAGCCCTGCCCCCTTAGGGTTGCCAGCCTCCAGGTGGGGCCTGGGGAATCTCCTGCTTTTACAACTGATCTCCAGCTGACAGAGATCAGCTCCCCTGGAGAAAATGGATGCTCTGAATGGTGCACTCTATGGCATTGTACCATGCTGAGGCCCCTCCCCTCCCCAAGCCCCACCCTCTCCTGGATCCACCCCCCAAAGTCTCCAGGTATTTTCCCACCCAGACCTGGCAACCCTATGCCCCCTCCATCATATTCTTCTCTGAGGCAGGAGATAATTGAGAAGTCCCCCCCTCCCCCACCTCTTCCACTGCCTCCAGCTAGGGGGCTCATTTACCAGATGACAATCCTGTTCTTGTGGTAGAGAAGCTTCTCCGTGCAGCTCAGGAAATAGGACAGGGAACAGAGCAAGCGGTGGGCCGTACTTGGGAGAAGGAGCAGGTGATGCACATGCTGCCTTCCCAGCCCACAGAGTGTGAGGCTGGCTGGCTACATAGGCACAGGAAGGGGGCAGGCAGAGGAAACTGAGCCAACCCCAGGATCCGTCTCTCTCCCACTCACTCTGTGTCTCTGTTGGGGGGTGGGAGTTCGTGAGGGGGGGAGATTGCAGCTGAAAGGGCAGAGCAGAGGCATCCCGAGGGAAGCTGAACTCTGCTGTGTTGGCTGTCAGAGAGCCCCAGCAGGGGCCCCTCAGACTGACACTGGACCCTCTGAATTTCCCCCCCCCCAGCCCCTGTCTCTAGGTGGCCCTGCGCAGTGGTTCTGGGATCAGGGAACCATGCCAGATCCCTAATGCTCCTAGGATACGGGCACCCAATCCATGGCTTGTTGACAGTTTCCCGCATGAACTTTATAATCCACAAACCCTGCATATCTCCATGCATGACAATTCGTATGGGCCCGGAGTAAACATAGTAGGCTCCAACAGAAAATGGACTCACTTATTTGAACAGTCTGGTACCCACTTGGGATTTAGGCTTCCATTTCTTGAATAACTTCAGATCAGCAACTGCCTGTGCATTCCCTACTGTGGTTCCCACCTTGTTGAATGGCCTGCCTGAAATGATCAGGAAGGCTCCAACATTTCTATCATTTTGCATAACACAGGATTTTCGGGAGGGCATTTTTATAATGGGACAAGTGGGAACCCATGAGAAACTCATGGGGACCTCCCTTACTGGCCCTCGCTTTGTCTCCTGTCACCTACCCAACCACCTTTCTCTACCCTTTTGTCCCATTGCTACCTACTACTCCTTCCACATATATATGTCTTGATTCTCACTGAAAAGGGTGGGCTATAAATGAAGTAAAGAAACACATTCAGTCCAAAGAGAGTAAGACACACCAAAGATCAAAACATTTCACACCCCTACCACGAGCAATGGACTAGGGTGTGTATTAGGATTCTCTGTCTGCTCCTTACTGTTCCTTTCCTTTTTTCCCCTACCCATAGAATGCCTTGAAATATAGTAGGAAGGAAAGAATAGGAATGCAAGCCCTTTCCTCAGCACAGTGGTTGCAGCAGTGGCAGCAAATGGATGCAGTCCACATGGCTCATAATAGGATTGGAAAGGGGATTTCCCTAGACCAGGTCCAACCATTTGTAAAATCTTGCTGGGGATATATATCTGCTATGAGATTTCTGCTGTCCATTTATGAAACCTTTATATATTGTCTGGTAACTTTGCAGGATATCATTTGGTTATTGGTTAAGACGCTGAACTGCAGGCTGTGGAAGGGCAGTAGTTCAGCAGTTCGAGACCCGAGTTGCCGCATGACGGAGTGAGCTCCCGTCTCTAGTTCCAGCTCCTGCCAACCTAGCAGCTCGAAAGCAAGAAATTGCAAGTAGATAAATAGGTACCACTTCGGTGGGAAGGTAACAGTGTTCCGTGCGCCTTGGTGTTTAGTCATGCCGGCCACATGACCACGGAAACGTCTTCGGACAGCGCTGGCTCTTCGGCTTTGAAACGGAGATGAGCACCACAACCCTAGAGTCGGACTTGACTGGCTTTCGAACAAGGGAACCTTTACCTTTACCTTTACCAGCACATTATTGGTTTGAACCACACCATTTGTACAACCACACTCCAGAATACATGTGTGCGTGTTAAACATGTTAGCATTCTTGCAATCTATACTATATTATATATCAAAATACGGTGAGATATTTTATTATCTATTAGGATATTCTGAGAGATTTTGTGGCAGTGACAGTGACAATGAACCCTCTGCCACCCACTGGCTGAGCGGATGTGATGCTGCAGAATGGCCACAAACATTCTCTATTTGCTGAGAGACAGAGTCACCACTAGAATGTTCTAGATGACTTCAGCATCATAAATAGAAATGAAAGGTCAGTTTTGCTGTAGAAAAACCTTCACACAAGCCCTTATAAACTTGAGGGCAAAGGGCAAAGCAGGGGACATTATAACTTGAATGGTCAGTAGGATGTGGACAGAGGTAGTTGGAAATGGTGGTGGTGGTGGAAAGTGCCATCAAGTTGCAGCCAGCTTATGATGTAGGGCTTTCAAGACAAGAGATTACCAAAGGTAGTTTGCCAATGCCTGCCTCTGTGTCAAAACCTTGGACTTCCTTGGTGGTCATCCATCCAAATACTAACCAGGGCAGACCCTGCTTAGCTTCTGAGAGCTGATGAGACCAGGCTAGCCTGGGCTATCCAGGTCAGGGCAGTTGAAAACAGGCAAGATCATTAAAGGATGTACAGCAAACAATAGACTGATAAAAGGAACCTGAGGGAAAGATAAATGTTTGAGGAAGATACAATGGAAAAAGAAAGTAGAGGAGGCAGAGGAGACTGAACAAAGAGGTGAAGGGGCTCATTAGCATAACTCATTAGCATACCTTATTTGCATATGCCACACCTTCTGACATCACCGGTAGTGTGTCAGAAGGCAATACCCACTGCTCAGGCTCCACTGGACTGTTTTGGATTGCTAGCTATTGGGGGAGGGGATGTGCAGATCTGTCCTCACAGAGGAGGGAGAGCTTGTACCTGAATAAAACTTGGTCTTAAAGGTGCCACTGGACTGTTTTGGATTGCTAGCTATGGGGGGAGGAATGTGCAGATCTGCCCTCACAGAGGAGGGAGAGCTTGTACCTGAAGGCAGGCCGGGGGGGGGGCTCTGCAACTTACCTGGCTGCTTCTTGCTCCTCGTGGTCCAACTGAGGGCTGCTGGAAGCAGGGGGCGGGGCTTGTTGCATGTTCCCACCCCCTGGGGTCCTTACTGCCGGAGCTCCACTCCTCTGCGCTCCCGCAGGAAATGACCCCTGCCAGTAGCTGTGTAGAACCTTCCCATGGCCTAAGAAAACATCATATGGTGCTAGAAGGAAGGAGTGAGGTCATTAGATTAGGAGGACAGGGGACAGGGCCCCTTATACCTAAACAGAAGAGGGAGTGCAGCTTGTTAATAATGATAATAACCATTAATTCCATTGAGAGTAAGGTTGCCAACCTCCAGGTGAGGCCTGGTGATCTCCCAGAATTACAGCTGATTTCCAGACTACATAAATCAGTTCCCCTGGAGAAAATGGCTGTTTTGGAAAGTGGACTTCATGGCATTGTATCCCACTGAGGTCCCTCCGCTCCCCAAACCCCCCTTTCCCCAGGCTCCATCACCAAATCTTCAAGGATTTCCCCACCCGGCATTGACAACCCTGAGAGAAATTGACAGAATGTTTGTGTTATTAAGTACAGACATTTTCTTAAAACCACAAGTTAAAAAGTTATATGAAGGCGCCAAGTTACTTTTTAATGAACTTGGCAAGATTAGTAAACTAAAATGTATCTTTCTTCATATCTGAAAATCAATCTTTGAGCCAAAATTAGTGCCTCCTCTCCCCCCCCCCAATGACTTAAAAGGTGAATGTAGTCACATTAATTCATTCAGATTAATAGGCTCAAAGTAACTAAGTGTTTCGGTAAATGTGAAGGTTAAATTGGCTGCTCTCCACTTCATTAAAATGACTTGTGGTAGTATACGCTATATTAAACTTTACATTTTAACAAATTATAAGTCACAAAAAAATTGCAGAGTAGCTGTTTTCTCACAGGGTTGGGGGAGAGAGGATAGGATTCTGGCACTACGAATTAATGATTTGCCCAGCCCCAGATTTTTTTTTTGTTTAATCTATTTATTGGGTTTTCAATATGCTACACACAAACATCACATACATTCTCAAAAACAATACAGATACAGGTATATCCTAGGAAATTTTATCAGTTACCATAACACACATTAATCTCTTAATCCTAGAGGCTAGAGAGGAAAAAAGAAAACAGCTTAGCACTTTATGTATTAAGTTACTATCATAATAGTTTTTTAACTTACTTTTATCTTTACTCATATATTATATATTGAGCCATTCTCAGTAGACTTTAAACTCTCAACATAGGGTCTCATGATGGGTGAGGCCCAAAATCTGGGGCTGGGTCTCACCCTATGTGAGGTCCAGCCCCAGATTTTGAAGTGTATAAATCCCTCATGTATCCTGGCAGACAGTGGCAAGATTCTGAATTGCTCTATGCACTCTGGAGGGTACTGGTACTTCTGATTCTTTAAAGGGAGTTGTTGAGTCCCAAAAATCAGATGATTGGCATGTCATATTGTCCTCCTTTTTCCATGCTGGTACCTGGAGTGTCCATCCCTCTTTGAGACTTTGTCCTTCATCCCCAGCCCAGCAGCATCAGTTGTTCCCACTCTCTGTTCCCACACTCTGTTACTACCATCTTGTGTCCTTCCTGGGTTCTCTTTCCATACCCCTTCCAGGCATCTGTTTTGTTGGCAACATCACGTGGACTGGGTCTTGTTCATACTTCCTATGCCAGAGTTAGTGGCCCTAATCGAATGCCATTTCTCTTGTTCTCAGCCACACACCTTGGGACTACATGAAGCTCTTCCACTTTGCCATCAAACTTACTGTGTGACTCCCTCTCAGGTCTTTTATGCATGGGTGTTTTCCTTCACTTTCACCGTGCATGTCCATCAGAATACCCTCGCCCTCAGCATTCAGTTTGCGTTTTGGTCACTGTACCCCTGGGTTTTCTGGGTTTTTGGCTGTTTTTCCCCTTGCTTTGCTTCCAAGCTGCAGGTAATTCCTTTGGATTCTTCCCCCTGCCCTTTTCCCAACCATATTGAGGCCATTCCTCCCACTCTGCACCTTTCTCCATCCTCCCCCCTTCATTGGTGTATAAACTCCACTATTGCTTAGGTTTTCCATCTTTTAATTTTTTGTGGGGTTTTTTACAAGCAGGTTGAGTGTAGCAATATGAGTTTATCACTAATCTTGGACCACTGGAGGAAAAAAAAATCATTGGCTGCTCAGATTCTCTGGGGTAAGCTGTCCTTGCATAATCTACTATACAGGCTATGCTACCATACAAGCAGCAGAGAGACATGGCCTTGGTCTACATCTGTACGGCGGTCACATACTCATTAACTCATAGGGTTGCCTTAAGTTGAAAGTAACTTGATGGTACATAACACACACACACACACACATGCGTGTACTAAGGCCAACAGCACCATCTTCATCCAATAGCCAGGCCTGACACTAGGAAAGGGGGTCTTAGTTCAGATGATTAGTTGCTCTGCAACTTCTTGTTCTATCATTTTGCCCAGGAAGGGCAAATTAGAGACCAGGTGGTAGCTGGCCACATCTAATGCCATGGCTGGTTGCAGTTTTTTTCCGGTGTTGACCATTGTCACAAGTCTACATTCCCACACCTGTCAGTACAACTTAAACCACACACATGCAAACAGCCTAGGATATATTGGTTGCCCATGCAAAGAAGCTTCAAAGCAGTAAGGAGGTGTCATCTGAGTTTTCGTCCAAGGTTAGATAGAATGGGGAAAGCTGATCCCCAGCATTTATGGGTCCTCTGATTATTATTATCACATAGGATGGAACGACAGCATAGACACATATTAAGACTGCTTCAGTACATGCTCACAAGCCTGACAAATCCCAAGCCATGTTCCTCATGGCCAAAAATGTCTGCCTTGGATTGTGATCAAAGGCGTTCCAAATCAACTGAGAAGGTCAAAAGGAGGGGGAAATAGTTTCCACTTTCCCACATGGTTTGTATTCAGGTTTCGTTCATGAATGTCCCAAATATGTTTGAACTCTCTGTACACACCAGAGCATTTCAGAGAACAGAACCAGCATCTCAGCTTCACGCTAACCTCATCTGAATTATATGTTTCTAGTCTTCACTGTTGAAAATAAAAGGTAGTTTGAGGCAAGTGAAAATGAGAGACAGAAAAAAGAGAGACACAGAAACAGAGGAAGAGAGAGCACAAGGGAGGGAGCTGGAATTAAGGAAAAAACCCTTGGAGTTATTTCAATTAATCTGGGTACTGAAGACCCCCAGGGAACTGCTCCTCTTAGAATTAGTGAACTAGAACAGAGCATCTCAGGGGCTCAATTGCACATTAAAATATCAGCAACACAGCAAAAGCTTTTTCCTTCTTGATTCATTCATCCTCACAAATGCACTGCAGCTGTGGGTGCCTTTTAGCTGTGAACAGGAGTTTAACCTGACAAATTTGATAAAAATGTGCAGTTGTGCCTTGGCAGGAGAACACACACAGGCCATTCCAGCCTCAAACACACAATAATTCATGAAGCAGAAACATGTCTTTGGGCCTGGCAGCAGTATTCCAGACTGAAGAGATGTCAAAGATATGTATTCTTTATGGGGGACTTTCATTATTTTTTCATATGAGCAAAGCGTTAAAAAGTCACTTTATTTTTAAAGAAATATCAGCACTACAGTAGAATCAAGTAGGACTGATCTAGTTCTTTCTTCTTTCTAAATCTTGTGCTTAAAGCCTCAGGCTGGTCATCACAAAAAACCTTCAACTAATTTTTGTAGGTTATGGTAACCGCTATAAGATACATGGATCCGGTGTCAGATCCTCTGGAGGAAGGTACTTATAAGAATGAGACATAGCTACTAGCAATACCTGCCCTTATGATTTGGACTCTGTGTATTTATTATGTCATATGGATCTCTAGCATATATCTAATCAGGAACATGGTCCCTCTTAAGTGGATCAAAACATCTACAAGACAGAACCATCCAGAGATAGAAAATTTTTCTACAAAGCTTGGAGAACTCCATATTTAGAAGAAAACCCACAAATGAAACAAAGCAGTAAAAGTTCTGGAAAGAGAGTGTCTTTGCTTGCACAGACAGCCGATAGAAAATTTTTCTACAAAGCTTGGAGGACTCCATATTTATAAGAAAACCCAAAAACCCATATTTATAAGAAAACAAAGCAGTAAAAGTTCTGTAAAGAGAGTGTCTTTGCTTGCACAGACAGCGCAACCTCAGGAAAACAGGAGATGTCACAATGTAACATCAAGAGATCTTGGTCACCATTCTGAGGTTGCCTAGCAACCCCTATAAACATCGGAAAACGTGCAGCAGGGGAAGAAAGTTCACAGCAGAGAAAGAGGAGACAGAGGAGGAGACAGTGGGGGGAAGATAAAGTAGGAGGAGGCAGCACCTGGGTGAGAGAAAGACAGCAGAATTGCAGGAGAAAGGATGTGGCAGAGACAGAGGCAGAAACAGGAAGGAAAGGAGGGAGAGGAGGTTGTGGAAGGGGAAAAAGAGGAGCCAGTGGGGCTGACAAGGTGGCAGCAGGAGAGGTGGAGAGGGAGAAAGAGAAAACAAGGCAGGAAGCAAAAAGGAAAGCCAAGACCAGTCAGGGTTGGGATTTTCATTCGCCTGAGATTTAGTGATGAGCCCCCCCAGTTGCCATTTGGATTGGGATTGTGCAGGGAGAAGTTTAATTTGTGGACCCCTGCTCAGTTCAGTTAATTAAAAATACCTCCATGCAGTTCCTACCACTTTGAAGGAAATAAGGTAGGTTTGTTGGAGACCCCCTCCCCCTTATAAAAGGGTTTTAAAGGAGGCTCACTATGGAAATCAAAATGAAAATTGAGATTTTGTCACTTCAATATCCCGATCTGAAAATGTTGACAGCTATTCCAAAACATGTGACAAATTCAGTTTCAAGTCATGTGTAACAGGGCTAGCTAGCATTGTGTATGCACACATAACCTGCATTTAACAGGGGTAGCATTGTGTATGCACACATAACCTGCAGTCTTGCATTATTTCACCTCTTTCATGCCAGCATATTTGCATTACCACAGTTGTGGCTATTTCAGACAAACCATCTGTATTTTTATTATTTTTCAACCCTCCCATGCCAAACCTTCATTCTTGTGAGCAAAACAAACAGGTGGGAAAACCAAACAATTTATATTCTCACAATACTTTAACCTTGTTTGCACTGAATCATCTGCATATTTGGGATATTTTAAACACTTGCACACCAAATCAGCTTTGTTCCCATGAGAGAAAGATACAATGTTAAGACTACAAAGCCTATGATCAGGTGCAACTGTGAGGAAAACTTTCAGAACCTTTAACAGGTGAGTGAACAACTGACAATCTTGAGAGAACGACTGCAAGAAGATGAAATCTGAAGAACACAGATGCTTTTCTCATGGACATCTACTGGCCAAAATTAGGAAATGAAACCGCAAACCAAATTGTTACTGCAAATTTAGAACATGCCTAATTAGGGACCACTATCTCAATTCTTAATCATTGCCTGGAGCAACAGCATTATAAAGTTTCACTGACATAAAGCCATCCCTTTGCATGCTCGACTTCCAACCTCCAGAGCATACAGCAAGAGCCTAAAAGGCAAGTTGCCAAGCTCAGGAGATCAGAGAAGCTAATCTACGGGCTTCCTTTAGCAATGGGACTGTTAATTTCAGTGAGCGATATAGTAACTGATGCTTTACAATTAATTTTTGTTTCACCTGCCAAGCTTTGCTGGAGGATTTTATTTTACAAAATCTATAAGCAGGGAACATTGGCATTTCCTTTTGTACTACAGACATGAAGGAATTAAGGGATTCAAGACTGCAAAGCTTTTAATGAATAATTTAGACAGCTCTTGCTGCATCTATTCACTTTGCTAGTGGATGGAAACAGACAACTGCTAACTATATGATGGCCACTGGAAACTGTAATGCAAGAGATTGTGAATGGTCACCTGTAGCTTCCATCCACTCCTTGAGCCACATCATTATCATCAAGGGTCGAGTAACCATTGTACTCACAGGGAGAGTTTCCAGTGGGCCATTATCTTGGAGGGCCACTAGAAGCCCAGAGCAAGATGAGCCAAATGGTTCCATGGTGCTTGCAGTGCTCCAACCATGGCCATAATAATGATGTGAATGAGCAGGCACTGAGAGGCCATTTGGAACAGCTTGTTAAGGACTGTTTTAATACCCCAGTCCATTCCTGGTTGTCATGTACACTTACACAGTCCACTTCTCCTGGTGTCTGAATGTTTGGGGGAAGTGACAGCTCTCATCTTGTGACATCTTGAGATAAACACCTCTGCATGGGACACAAAGACACAAAGGAAGAAGAGAAAGACATAGGCTGCTCCTACACGAGGTCTTTTCCCTTCATGGAAAGCAGGAGGTTGCCGTATTTAAGTGGGAACGTCCACATGACATCCTGCTCATTTAGAGCAAAACTGAGGGGCTGCCCAGGGCTTTGTTCTTTCAACTAGATAAAAAAAGAGTCTGCTTTAATCCTGTCTGAAGAACAAATTGTCTGATGGCTACAGGCAAAACGTTCATCCGGATGCCTGAGTTTTTAGCTCTTTAAAGGGCTTTCCCCCCCCCTTCCCAACAAAGCTTTTCACTATGGCTGGACTGGAAAGTGAGTTGAAAGTGGGGTTTCTAGGCTGCAGGAGGCCCAGCGTGGTTGCTGTCTCGTGGATCTTTTGTGCAGGTGTGACCAAGAAAATAGAAGGATTGGGGGCAATGGCTGTAGGGAGCAGAGCGGGTATGGAAATTGTGGATGCCTTCCCACCTATTTCTGTTTGACTTGCTGTTGCTTCCATGGCTAGGGTGCATGTTCACACCCCTGTGTAAATGCAGCCTAATCTCAATATCATCTAAGGTGGTACTTCTCCAGGAATAGGTAACATGTACTGGGGACCTGCACAAAGGCCTTCTCTATAGCTACCTGTAGACTATGGAATCTCCCCCAAGAATTACTCCTGGTCCCCTAATTGCTGGCCTTCCTATGCCAGTTTTTAACAGAGAAGACAGCCAAAAAGCTGAAAAAGGTTGATCATAAGACAAAAGCATTGGACCAAAGAATGGAAACAGTGGATAAAGAAAGGGCCTCTGAAAAACAACTATTACAGCTACAAGTGGAAAGATCATTATATGTTTTAAGATTTCAAGGCATCCCAGAAAAGAAAGATGAAAAGCTGAAAGAGATCTTAAGTGAAGCATTGGCTCCCCTGGCAAATTGTAAACCTGAATCATTACAAGCAGATATGGACATGGTTTATCAAACATATCCAGAATTTGTCAAAAAAAATAATCTGCCAGGGGAAATATTTGTAAAAATTTTCTAAAAGATCAATACTTAAAGCGACTAATGGGATAGCTCTAAAAATCCAAGGAGAAGAAGAAATTTTAAAAGATGTTCCATTTGAGATACGAAAGAAGAGGAAGCAATATAGAAATGTCACATCATTTTTACAGGGAAACTCAATTCTTTATCGATGGATTATTCCAGAAGGATTTATTTTCAACTTTAAAGGCAAAAAAGAAAAGATTGACTCTCTTACTAAGGCTGAGCTATTTCTGAAGCAGTATCAAAGCCCAGCGAAGGAAAAAGGAAAAGCAGAGGACAATAATGCCATAGAAGATAAAAGCGAACAAGATGAGATAAGCAGTGACAGTTCCTCTTCCACAACTTCATCTACTGGCAAGATTTTTGACTCTGACTCTGAATCTGAACTGGGGGTGGCCGCCCCTAGATCATATAAGGTTAAACTCCCCTGGGAGGAGGAGAAGAAACGTAAAAGAAAGAAAGCAACTAAATGAAGATCTGAGAATCTCCTTTGCACTTTATTCGTAATAATGCACATTTATGTTATTTTATTTACTTTTACTTTTTCTGTATACTTTCTCTCCACAAAGCTATTATACTGTAATTTTAAGTACTAGGGAAATATCAAAAAAATCGAAATTAGACCATCAATGATCCTTGCCTACTCTGTATTTTAGGTTGTAGTGTGTAGAATGTAGGATGTAGAGATAAAAGGAGGTGGTGGTGGTGGTGGTAATGGAAGGCCTTTTGAAATTAGGCTTATCCTGGCTTTTAGAAAATAATGCTTAATGTGGGTTTTTTTGCTTTAATGTTTAAATTATTATTGAAATTATCATTATACTTGTGTTGTATAGTCATTTGTGATCCATTTGAGTAATTTGAATGGAACACAGTACATAAATATTCTGAAGAAAAATAAATTTAAAGGAGGCAGTAAAACTATAGTCCGAAATTCCTTCATTTGGGGTAGGGTTGCCATGTGCCCACTGTGGCAGGAAATCTCCCACTGCAGCAGACCTTGTCCACCAGCATTCCAATGGTCAATGGGTGAAAGAATCTTATTTTAAAAAATTATATTTGGGGATGGCATGGTTTCCCTGGAAGTGACATCACACCTGACTTGGACTGGACATTTGAGGTAAGCAGACAACTTTTGCACTGGCCACTACCCAAAGGTAGGGTTCCCAAGTCCGAGCTGGAGTGGGGGACTCCAGCGCTGCTACGGGTTTTCCCTTGGATCGAGTTTTCCCTCAGATGACCATGGCCCCAAATCACCAGAAATTATACAGTAAAGCCATAGCTTTTTGGTGATTCCTAGACAGGCATGACGACATTTCCAGGCTTTCCTGAAAGTGATGTCACACCATTGTTGGTGGCTGGGGAAAACCCAGAAGTGATGTCAGTCCTCTCAAGGAATCACCAAAACCTCCAATTACCAAATTTGGAGATAACGCTCATCTGTTTTATTGGAAGGAAAAGGAGAATGCAGGATTTTTACAATATGTTTTAGTCCATAAAAGAGAATTCCATGTTACATTTTTAATCATGGTTTTCTCTCCTTCACTTCTTGTGGTAGTAACTGCCAAGAAGCAAGAGAAGGGTCCTTCAGTCATGTCAGTTGTATGGAAGATACTGTAGCACTTCTCCTTTCCACACGTCTGGGATAACATTCTTAGGCCAGAAGGGAGGCTTCAATCCAACAGTTTGGTTGTATACTGGATAAGCACCATTGCACAAATGAGCAGCACTGTGAAAGGCGAGGTTTGGGCAGAATGTCTCCTGTAACACTAAGGCTACCATATCCAAACCCATCCATACATGACACTGAAATATAATGAAAGTACATATAGACACAAAAAATCCAGCAAAACAACGTTGCTTTCTTCTGTTACTGCTCTTTTCGCTGCCAGCTTAATATGATGGGTTATGGCACTTGTCTGTGTGGGAGCTGAAGAGAAAATCTGTCAGCTCAGTTTTTTAATGTGTACAGGAGATATTTTTAACCCATTCAGGGCAAAAAGAATATATAGTATTCAGCTCCCCAGGTGTTCTCTTATTCTGAGATAATGTGTTCATATCATAACATACCCCTATAACTTTTCCTAGTTCATTTGCTATATCTTGTTATGCTAGGGAGATGTAGGGGGCTTCCTGCCCATTAAGGCAGCCCATAACCATGGTGTTCCCTGTTTAAGCTAGCAGTTTAGAATGCTGAAACATCCCTGTTAAATACGGAAAGCAACAAAGCTTGATATCCTTTTATGGAGAATTCCTGGTTGTTATGAACATTGGGTTGCCAGGCCTCACCTGAATTTGTTGCTCTGAATTGCTTTTCTAGAAAAGTATACATTAATGTAGTTCCCCTCCCCCCATTTCAGCTATTTTTAGGCTGGACATTTGAGGTAAGCAGACAACTTTTGCACTGGCCACTACCCAAAGGTAGGGTTCCCAAGTCCGAGCTGGAGTGGGGGACTCCAGCGCTGCTACGGGTTTTCCCTTGGATCGAGTTTTCCCTCAGATGACCATGGCCCCACCCCCAGCGGGCCCGGTGTGGTCGCATCACTTCCGGGTGACGTGCACGTCGCATGCTTTGGGGGTGGGGTTCCCCCTGGGGCCGGCGCCGCCGGCGGCGGGGAACAGGCCTCTGGGGTGGGGGTTTCCCCACCCCCCGGGGGAACTTGGCAAGCCTACCCAAAGGCCTGCCCAAAATGTTGGTCCATGTTCCAGGCCCCACCAAAAACAGCTGGCCCTTTCCTCCTAGCTCCAAGCCCCCACCCGCAATGCCTGTTCTAAGTTCTACTTGCAGGCTCTGACCAGCAAACTTAACTTTTTATAGTTAGGTTGGCAACACTAGCTCTGTTGTATTTATTTATTTTTTTTAAAAAAAAAAACTCCTGTCAGGCCTTTGTCCTAGAAGGCTACCTGGTAGGGTTGCCAGGTCCAAATTGGGAAATATCTGAGGACTTTGGGGTAGAGCCAGGAGAAAGGAAGTGATATCATTTTTGTGATGCCATGTCCTGTGGTGTCACTTTCAGGTCAAAGGTCAAGTGATGTCATTTCCCAAGCTCTACCCCCCCTTATGATGTCACTTCCAGCACACTGCACCAAAACCCCACCTCTTCCTGTGATGTATTGTCTGAGCACTCTCCTAAACCTGCCTCTTTTTCTGAAGTCACTTCCTTCTTTCAAAATTCAAATTTAAATAGCCACTCTTCCATAGGGGGGCTACCCTCTGGAAGGCCATACAAGCCATCTAGTCAAATCCCCTGCTCAATGCAGGGTCAGCCTAGAGCATCCCTGACAAGTGTCTGTCCAGCTGCTTCATGCAGAAGAGTCACAATCGTCTTTTTTAAAAAGTGTGGCTAGGATCCAGAGAACTAAGCTATATCCTGGTTCTAGCAGGTGTGATTTAGTTTAACCCCTAGGTATTACTTTCTACCCCATTCCCATTGCAACAGACAAGACTTCTGGACACAGGCGAGTATAAATCGAAATAGCGACCTACCTACCTCCAAGTAACTAAGAATCTATTTTATTTCTATTTCTGCAATTCTAAAGGAACCTTGAGTGTATGTGAATTGAGAGACTGATGTTTTTGTATGTGTGACGTTGATATTGCTTAGAAAAGGAATTATTTGTTTTGGAAAAATACCCGTGTGGTCTACATTACTGGGACTCTGGGTTTGGACACGACCCTGGTATAGCTGGTCAGAACTCACGTTAAAATATAGTTGGCCTCAGCTGTAGATAAAGCTGTTGGCATAACACTCCCATTATTTCTAATGGGCCTTCAAGTATTTCCCATTGTTTCCAGTGGGCAGTCCTGTCCTTCCTTTTAGTACATCGCTACTGCCAGACATGCTGCAGAGCCATCGGCAAGCCCTGTTCCCTTCCTCCACTCCTCTTACCTCTGAAAACTTTCTGTGCAGCCTGGCGCTTGCAGGTGGCCTTCCAAGACACTATAATAGCTGCCGGCCACTAAAAGAAGCCTTTGATCTTGCCCCAGACAAGTCCAGTTTTTAGCCTTCTTCTCTAGTCCCCACCCCACCCCCCTCTCTCTCTGACCTTTTGGCTTTCCCACCCAGATAAATGGAACTTCGAGTTTCATCTGATCCATGTGAATTTTCGGTTCTAGTGCTCAGCAAGAGACTCATTTTGTGGCAGGGTGAGACTGTCATTTTAAAGCATAGTTCAGTTTACACAAACAAAGGAAAGCATTTATACCAAGATAAATAGGGGGAGGGAGAGAATGGACAGTCACAGAAAACAAGTTAAAGCTACAAATAAATATGTTTCAATGGAAATAGTTTTGGTTTGCCATGATGCATGTCTCATTCTTCCTAACTGAAGTAATTAAGAATGACTGCACCCCGTCCTTCAAATCAATATGATAATGAATACATCAGACTGCCTTATACTGAGTCAGACCACTGACCTATCAAGTTCAATACTATCTACTCTGAATGGCAGCTGCTCTCCAAGGTCTCAGGCAGAAATCTTTCACGTCACCTTTCAGCTGAAGATGCCAGGGATTGAACCTATTACCTTTTGCATACAAAGCAGATGCTCTGTCACTGAACCACAGCCTCTCCCCTGTGTGTACAGGGATTTCTACATCTGTCTTCTCCACATTCCATGTAGTCAGTATGACTCAAGTAGTATGGCTGCAAATAATGGCTCCTTTCCCCATAAACAGGCAAGTAAATACATATTGGCTCATGAAAAGACAAAGTAGCTTCCAACCAAACTCTGGAATTTAACATGTTTGTTAACATTGCTTCAAACATATCTCCAACCAAGAGGACTAGAAACTTACCTTGCAAAAAGGGAACATTGAGATTCCTGGAATTCTAACAGCCTGAAAATCTCTAGTCTTCAGTAGGATGTGTATTTTCATCCCCGGTTCAGGGCTCTATGAATCAGATTGTATATTATATTGAGTGCCAAAATTATTAATTGCACAATAGGCTGATACACATTAATTTTTTCCCCATTATGGGTCTCATATCTTTCTCTCAAACTATTTCTGTCATATGCAGATGTTGTTTATAAGTGATAGAGCACATAAGAAAAACTGACTGTTCACTGTAAGCTTTGTACTCATATAATAAACCACTTTCAGTTAAAGCCCATTTCAGCTCATTCGTGAAATCCAGTGACATAATCCCACATGTGTAAGAATGGCTCTTCATTGGTAGGAGAAAGTCACCCTTATTCTTGCAGAGTTTCATCTGCCACAGTCAGCAACTGGAATCGTGTGCAGAGAAGGTTTTTAGAGCGCAACTATTGGCATACTCTACAGCATCAACAGGAACACTGGAGAATCTGATTCAAGGTGAATGGACTTTAGGCAGAGGCAGACAAAAAGTGTCTATATGGTGTGTTACTGAAAGAGCCAGGTAAACAAAGGAGGGGAAAATAGAGACAATTTTTCTCTCTAATCTCTTTCACTTACAGTAGTCTTAAGTGTCACTTGCAACAATAGAAAGTAAACAGTTTTCTCACAGTAATGTGATTTTTCAAGTGAACAGAGTTCCTTTAAAGCTTAACCCAAAGATCACAAATCCAGACTAATAATTGGGCTCTGCAACAATTTTCCATTTAGTGCAGACAGGGCCACAGAGGTTAAGGTACTGCTACCATTAAAAAGAACTAGTCTAAAAACAGGAAACACTAGAACTGGCTTGAAGGATGAGTATGGTCCTACAGATGTCACACTGAATGTGGGTCTGGTAAGTCTCAGACTTGTGTTTACCAGTTGGCCTTAAATAAATCACTATCACCTAGCAGCAGTTCCAGTTCTATAAAGGTAAAAAGGTAAAGGTTTCCCTTGCTCGAAAGCTAGCCAAATCTGACTCTAGGGGGCAGTGCTCATCTCCATTTCCAAGCCGAAGAGCCAGCACTGTCCGAAGATGTTTCCGTGGTCATATGGCCGGCATGACTAAATGCTGAGGCACATGGAATGCTCAGTGGCAGTGATTTCCACTTCATAATTAAAAAGTTTTTCCTTTTGTCATTTCCCATTATAATTACTTTGAAAAAGTTAGCTATTGACATATATAAAGTACAGGGTGCAACAATCCCCCTTATGCTTTCCTTGCCCAAGAGCACTTAAGGAGGGGGGATCTGTGTTTGTGAAAACAGGCTTGCCCATTTGCCCCCTCCCATTCTATCATATGGGGTAGATGGACATCACTCAAATGCAATAATCTGAAGTCCTGATAGAGGTGACTGTGTGTGTGTGTGTGTGTGTTAGTTGCCTCACATACCATCTCCCTGCCCCTTCCTGCTAACTAACTCTAGCTCAATCTGGTGTTTTGGTCTATGAATGAATAAACTAACAGGTGCTTTGGGTAAGAATCTTGGTCACAATCTGATATTATTTGTAAAAGAGAAAAAAGATCTTTATTCTTGTTCGGCATGTGCTCTGTCAGCTGCATTGGTTGCCAGTTGAGTACCGGACTTCCCATATACGCCTCGGAGAGCATTACGCTCTGAGAGTCAACATCTTCTGGTGATCCCTGGCCCAAAGGACATCCACCTAGCCTAGACCAGTAATGCCAGTAGCTCACAAAGTAGAATTTTTGCTCACAGCTTAGAGGGAGCATTGTTCTCATGTGTTTATGTTCTAATGCTGCCAACGAGGTCTCCAGACTACATGACCCCCACAATTATTGTGCAACATATCAGTCCTATACAGAAACTCAAGAGGTCAAAATCTGCCAAAAAAACCCCAACAAAACACCTTGATGGCCTGGCATGCCATAAAGAGGTCCACATAATTTGCAGGGCCTCTATATGCCAACTTTCAAGGGGAAATCACTAACTATCTTGTCATTTGTATGTTTCTGGATTCTGAGTCAATAGACTTGAGCTGATTTGGGGAGATTAGGTAGGATGTTTTTACAATATTCTACATATTTTAATTTAGCTGCATGCCTTGCAACAGTTAGCAGAAGAAAAATGGGAGCATTTGCTTTATGTTAAGTAAACAAAAGTTTCAAATATTGAAATGTTCAGAGTTTAAAAATTCAGCACAGGCTACCCATGTGAAATTACGTTTTCAAACAAGACTGACCATAATTGTGCCTCCTAAAATAGATATATGTGATAAGTCAGCTTCAGTAGTAGGTTCCTAGTCAGTTCACACACAATAAGAAAATAGAAATCGTAACTACTAATTAGGGTATATTTTGATTGGGGGTGGGGAGAAGGACTCATGACCAGTTCCACACCCTTAGTTGATTGGGGGCCACTTTGTCGTTACGTGGTGGCATGCTGTTAGGGGAGAGTGTGTGAATTAAGCAAGTACTTTGGTAGGGCCAACCACATGAGCCTCTCCGATCCAGTCAGCATCTTCTCTCCCAGTGAAGTGGAAATCAGATGGGAAAGACCAATAAAATCAGCCCTATCCACAAAGGATATTAATACCAGTTACACAGTGGTATAGAAACAGACCACAGGGTGACTGCACTCTCAGATGTGTGTATGTGAAAAGGTTCACTATTGGCAAAATATAAGCTACAAGTTATGTTTAAATTTCAGTGGTTTAAGTTAAAGGGTGATTCTGACCCTTCCTTTAGGTTCCTGGGCTGAGCCAGCAGTAAAATATCATATCATGGTGAGACAGGGTGCGACAGCCAAAGTTCTTCAGGAAAGAAGAAAAGTAGGGTTGCTCAGCCAGAAAGGCAAATAGAAACAGAGGGAAAATCTTGCCTCTGCAGGAAGGAAAGGGAAGGGGGTCATCAAAGGGGGTATTTTTAAAAGGGACCTTTGGAAGACTCAAAATATTCACTGAAAGACACATATCCCACCAGGCTTACCCTTTCATTCTATTTCATTGCTGTGATAGGCTACTGCTTTAGCACTAACACTTACAGCTCCTCCAAAATGCATGTGTATGTGTTACTTTTTGTGACCCCTTCCTCTCCCTGTGAGATGTATATCCAGAAATAAGGGATGGGAAGGGGCAAAGGATTTTAAAGTGTGGGACCATGACTCCTCACATTTTCCTCCTCAGTACAGTGACAAATTTGAATGAGTTTCTCTGGCGCCCTGATTGACTGTTGCTTTAACTCCACTTTTCATTTCAAAATGGGTCTTACTCTGCCTAGGAATAATGATGCCATTACATAGACAATTAGATTTTGCTATATGAGGATATCATTTAAGGCAAATAAGACTAATTCAGAGTGAGGGGATTGTCAGATCTGACTGGATAAGTAATGACATCACTGTTTCTATGCAAGAGAGACCCAATGGTTCTTGGGGGGTTTCAACATTCTATCTGAGACTACTCTCAAAGACAACATAGAAGCTGCAGCTAATGCCGAATGTGGCAGCTGGACTGTTGACAGGAGTGAAAGGTTTTGAACATGTCACCCTGAATCATTCATTACACTGCCTTCCAGTCTCCTTCTCTGTTCGATTTAAGGTGCTGGTGATGCCCTTTAAAGTCCTTCAAGACTGAGAACCCTTATACTTGTAAGAACGTCTTCACCCATATGTGCCCACAATGTCGCTCCAGTCATCAGGCTGGGGATTACTGGTATTACCGCCACTTAGGTCAGCATGAACTGCCACTGCTTGAGCTCATGCTTTCTCTGTGACTGCACCTGTGCTGTAGAAATGGGCTTCCCAAGTAGGTGAGGAAGTCCTCATCCCTGAATAGATTTTGGAGGCTCTGTAAAGCAGAGTTCTTTTGTTGTACCTTGGAAGCCCATGAGTGAACATTGTGGCTTGCTTCCTTACCTGTACTTTATGCCAGTGTGATATCGTGTTTGCTTTTTAAATTTATGTAAACTGCTTTGAATCCTGTTGATTGGGCAGGAAACAGGATGCAAACATTTTAAATGTCAAAAATCCTTATTCTAGAATAAGCTTCTTCTTTGATGTATTTCATTCTTAACTTACAACTAAGTTCCGTGTGTGTGTCTGAAGGAAAGACAGCATTAGACATCCCCTTGCGCCCCAAAGAAAGTAGGAGAAATCTCACTTGGGGTGGGTGTCCTTGTTCGGCATATAATAGCAATAATCATTATTTTTGGTAATGTATTCTGAGCAGCTTTAGAGATTGATTAAGAGCTTCAAGTCCACTTCAGCTTTAATCAAAGCTAGCAGCTGTTTATTGCTTGCTGTACCACAAATCAATAGAGCTTATGCCTTACATATACCTTTAAAATAGTTTTCTATACCCCACAAGCCCCCAAGAAGCTTCAAGCAGCAATTACAACATGCAATTATGTTGTATAGAACCATTCGAGAGCAGTTATTGCCAGCCTGCTAAAAATAATGGCTGTTGCTCATGTTACTTTTCAGATGTAACCAGTTTCTTTTGACTTGCTTATTTGTCACAAAACCCAGGCATTTAGAAAAAAAAAACAACCCTTCCCTTCTTTACAGCTTTATACATGCAAACATAGAATGCTTGAGCCAAAATGCCAATCTCCATTATGCTGAAATAAGTATGAGCACAGAAATTTGCCAGACATGATCTTATCAAGACTATCATCAATAGAGCTGTCTCTGAAGGAATGAGAGCGCCAGAAGCACTGCAGGAAACAGAAGTAATCTCTGAGAGAAGCAATTTTGGCATTCTTTGTTTACACTGGAAGCCCTTTCTATTGCAGTATTCCACAGTGAAAGATTGGCTAATCCCCTGAAACACAAGGGTGTCTATCCATTACAGATCAGTTAACCTACAGAATAGTGGCATTAACTTGGAGACTATCAAGGACCGATTTTGACCTGTAAGCAGGGGTCATGAGAGACCTGTTAGGTGTAGGAGGTGGGGGGAGTGTGTTGGAAGCCATCCCACCTCCTCTCCTACACCTGACAGGCAACTGCCTGTCCAGTGTAGGAAGGGGAGGAGTATTAGACATCACTGTGGAGGTGGGGCTGCACCTGACAGACAACTACCTGTTAGGTGTAGGAGGTGGGGGGAGTGTGTTAGAAGCCATCAGAGAGGCTGGGCCAGCAGCTTTGCTTCACCTCACAGGTGGTTGTTGGCCACTTCTTATTTCCTCAACTGTCATTAGCTCTCTGCAGTCCCCTGTAACTGGTGGGGTTTTTTACCTCAGAACACTGAGCTCTGCAGCTGATTAATCAGAGAGTGGGGGGTGCAGAGAGGCAGCTGCCTGGCAGCCGCATAGAAATCAATGGGGGGAGCACATTTTCCCCCTTTTTGTACCACTTAGGGGTTGAACTTCTAAAAATCCCTTCTTAGCGAGCACCTACGCCATGGTAGGAACACTCTCCCCAAATTTGGTGTTTCTTGGTCCAGCGGTTTTGCCTGGGCCTTGATTTTACGGTGAGGAGACTTTCTTTTATATATATAGATGGGGAGGGGGTTATGAAAAAGTCAACTTATCCATGTTGATACCAGAAATTAATGAAGGATGGAGGTTTATTTGAAAACTATGAGTTTTGGGGAAATGATAATTGCCTCCTTTGGGTAATGATGACTGCATGGCTACCCAGTGAGCAGCTGATTTATGCTGTAAATTATGTTAAACATACAGTACCCAAATGATGATAGGAGCTTGTGTGGAATCTTCAGGTGGTAGCCAGGTTGACAAATACCAGACACTGGAAAGATGGAGTGCACCATCTTTAAATGTGGGGTTGCAAAAGTGAAATGACTGCATAAAAGAAGCTGACAGAATTCCAAAAAGCACCAGTGACATTCCAGTCTATTCCCACTGCTTAGTGAAGTCCACTAGGAATATACATATTAGCATTCCATTCTAAAAGAAGGTCCAGGATATTAAAACATTGTTCATAAAGGATCCTTTTTTAAGAATGCAACCGGCTTTCTATGGATGCATGACCAAGAAGTACTTGGAAATTGGACCACATTCTTTGAGGTTTTTTTAATTTCAAAAAGAAGGGAGGGGGAGAAAGCATGTCTGTTCCTCAAGCTGTTTTATGAGTCAAGTTAACATTTTACTTTTCAATTTCTGTACCTGCATATTCTTTTCTCACACTGCTAACCACTTGAAGCCTTCTTAGAGGGGAAGAAGCTAACAGCGAAAATGGGTTTTGGATGTTCCTTGCTTATAATAAGCAGATCAAGCCATTCTTATTAACTTAGTGTTTCACTACATAGGTAGCAGTATTGGGATGTTTTTTGCTTCAGCCAAGGTAATTACCATCCAGCAGGGTCCAATTGTTTTCAATTAAAAGCCTGACTGAGGTCTTTAGTTTTTAATACCATTGTGACCATCTGCTTTCACTGAAGTTCATCATTCAACCTGTGAGCAAAAGTGAAGGCCATATCCTAACGCTGTGTAATTAGAAAGGCAACTCTTAATTTTGGTCCAGGGTTTCTTTGTTAAGTATAAGGAAAAGACCAGAAAACTTGCAGAGAGAGACCTTGCAGGATCACTAAGAAGCTTAGTACTTCCTAACGGGAGTAGATTACAGTTACCTTGCAAAAGCAATCCAGTCAACCAGCAACAAAGACGTATTTCCCCTTCATTCATCCTTTCCCCTTTTAAACATCTCTGCAAAACACAATTAAAAACAAATAGCAAACTGGCCAGTCTTCCAAGCCTCCCATCACACAAAGAAATTTATGCACAGCTGCTGTGAATACACATCTGGATCTGGAAGGGCATCTGTATCGCAATCCGGGCCCCAGTAAACTTTTTTAAAAAATATTTTATTAATATTTTCCTAATAGGGGGGAAATGGGAAAGGGAACACTTTACAAACAGTATTACACGCTCAAACATATCATAAAATAGATCTCCATCCCATATTTATACAATTTAAATATCTCTTGCTATCAAATATTAGTTATAATTCATGCTTACTAAATTTTCAATCCATGTATACAATCTCAACCAAGACTTTTCAAAAATATTATCACCTCTTCCTTGTAGTGCCATAGTAAGTTTATCCATTCGGCTGTCTCTAACAATTTATAAACCAAATCTTCCCTTAAAGGGATGTCTTGTTTTTTCCATAATCTGGCATATAAAATTCTAGCCGCAGTTACCACATGTGTTATCATGTAACAATCTGGTTTATTCTATTGTTCTGGTATTATATTCAACAAGAAAATCTCTGGTAGAAAAGGTATACTAGTTCCCATTATTTGTTGTAGAATTCTATGTATATCAGTCCAGTATTTTTTGCTTTTGTGGCATGTCTACCAGACATGAAAAAAGAACCCGACTTTTTTTCTACACTTCCAACAGATATTAGACATGTTAGGGTAGTATTTTGCCAATCTGTCTGGTGTCATATGCCACCTATAAAACATTTTGTACGGATTCTCTTTGAAAGACACCGCTTTTGTATATTTTATATTAATTTTCCAAATTCTGGACCACTGATCTAAGTTTATGTTATGACCTAAATTTTGTGCTGGGCCCCATTAAACTTGATGGATGCATCTGTTGATGTGGCTTGGCCATCCTGGGCAATGAGCCAACTAAAATGCATGCAAGTAGAACTAGGCCAGGGTTAATGGACCCCTACCCTTCCCACAGCAGAGCTGAGCTGGGGACGTGAGTAGGGAAAAGAGGGCTGTTGTTTTTTTCATATAGTCCAAAGCCTAAAATTGGTGGGGGGTGGTGGAAATCTTTAAAAAAAACTTATGAAATATTTTCTTTCAAAATATTGACTGAAATATGTTTTAAAATAGTAGTTTAAAACAATATTAATACATAGCTAGTCTACACTACTGCAAATTTGTTAGGTCTGAGATTCAAAGGCTAATTTTAGAAGTGATTTAATTGTTGCCACATTTGACTGGATTATAAATTTAAAGTAACACTTGTGGGCAATGATCCTTCTAAGTTGTGAAGTCTTGTGAGCAAAAATTCTACTTTGTGAGTTATTGGCATTAAAGTAGTGAGTGAGCCATTTGGCTACTGCATAAATCAGTATAAATCAGTTTGCTCTGGAGCCATCCTTCCTGAGCTAAGACAAAAATGTGTGAGCTGTAGGCTAAAAAACTGTGAGCCAGCTCACACTAACTCAGTTTAGAGGGAACACTGCTTGTGGGTTTTAATGTTGGAAAAGCCCTTCCAAATGCTGCATACTATCTAATGGGTTTAGGTGCAGGTTTGGGAATCTGTTCCTGTAACAAGATACAGCACAGCATCATCCCTCTCTCTTAACTTGAATTTGTTCATCATCTTCATCAAGGGAAGAAACTTACATTTGAAAATCCAGACACATTTGTAAATCCAGACACAAAATCAAGGCCCAAAGTAACACATGGAAACAGTTTAGAAGTCAATTCATACACATTTTCCATTTTTTTTGAAGCGCATGAAGGAGAAAGTACAGAATAATAAATTACAGCTCTTTTGGAAAAGAATTATGATTAGAAAGATAGGTACAAGTTCTCCTATTATTTTTGAAGGTGAGTGCCTCCTGTCCCTACTCCCTTAGACTCATAGGCGGATTTAGCAAATCAAGGTCCAAAAATCTGGAAAACACCTAGATTTAATCTGAACTACTTATAGACCCAATCAAATCTTGATGCCCTTCCAATGATGCCATCAGAAGCATGACAACTGCCCCACTAACTTCCCACATAATCCATTACATGTATTTCCATTATTATTTCTCCAGAGCCTAGTTTTGTTTTGTTTTTTTAATTGCAGCTTCAGGCTTCATATATTATGTCCAGTACGAATAACGATATAAGTGAAAAGATAACTCTTTATAAAGACAATAGCCCCTATCCCAGCATGGTAGCCCACATAGCCACAATCTGTAAAAACTACAACCCTGCTTAGCTCTCAAATTCTGATGAGCCTGGGGTAAGCTTGGGTATACATTTAAATTTATCCAAAAATGTCCTGTTCTTTCATATTAAAAACCTCTACTTTTTCTATGCTTCCAATATTTCCAGAAATATTACATCTCTATTTGCCACAAATTTAGGAAACAAATTTTTTTTAGAAAACAGAGTCTAAAATCCTGGCAGCATTGTTCTCAGCTTCACTGACACAGGCAAAAACCCTCACCACATTAACGGTGTGCATACAAGAGGGAGCTGAGAGAATTAAGGATGTGAATAAAGCTCTCCCACTGATATAAATGGGGCCTTAAAAGCACAAAATATACCCTAGTTTTCAAGATGGGATCCTGTGGGATTAAATAGGTTGGAGATTCCTTTCCTCCTATAGCGCTATTATGCAATCCATCTGAGCTCTGAAGCTGGGGAAGTAGATTCCTGCTTATCTAGCTATAAATCCCAGGTGAATATGCTACTCCATTAAGCCATATAGCTATGAACCAGAGCAACTGTGCTGGAAATAGGGTATTTTTACCTATCCCTCTCAGGGCTGTATGGAAAAATTTTGCAGGGAGAAGTGTACCTCAGAGTTACAGAATACTATAAGTTAGGGCAGGGATGGGCAAATTTAATCTCAAGGCTTCCTCTGTATCCCTGTCCACTTCTGAAGCCTCAAGTGGGGTGCATGCACTTCCTGTTTTGTATGTCCTATCCAGCTAGCCCAGGCTTTACATTTGGGTAAGAAGTGCCAGAAAGTTGCCAGAAGTAGCCCTATCTGCAGCTTTGCTGCTTGTAATGGTACTAAAGCTGCATAACAGTTTTTAAGAACATACAAAGAGTCCGGCTGGGTCAGACCATTGGTCCATCTAGTCCAGCAGCCTATTTCTCACATCAGCCAACCAGTTATCCTGAAGGGCCCTAATCACAGCAAACTGGAAAAGACCTTGCGGTGATGTTGCCTCCAAGCACTAGTACGGTGATGGCAAACCTTTTAGAGACTGAGTGCCCAAACTGCGACCCAAAACCCACTTATTTATCGCAAAGTGCCAACACGGCAATTTAACCTGAATACTGAGATTTTACTTTAGAAAAAATAACTCATACATTAACTTAAGATGATACAAACTAAGTAAGGAAAGCAATCCCAAATGCTTTCATTTACTTAAAATTATTTGGCAGAGAATTCAGCACTTTAATGATGGTCTGGGCCTGGCTGGGGTGATGGCACTATTGGGTTATGAAAATAAGAAGCAGGAGATTGACCAGATATGAAGGTGGACAGAGAGTTTATAAAGGTGAATATATACAAATATTTACCAGGCCATTGGACAGCATGCCACACCTTAGTCTCTGAGAACTGAGTCCCACATAGCTAACTAAGCAGACAGCTATTATGCTGAATTCTATCCAATCCCTAACAAGGTGATGCAATCTCTAACAAGACCTGAAAGAGCAACACCTGGTAGAAGCACCTGTCTGTAGTTACATGATTGCTAGCATGATAGCTAGGTTTGACAGTCAGATCAAACTCATCTACAGTAACTGCTTGCTACCTTTGACATTTTGATGGTCTGGGCCTGGCTGGGGTGATGGCATGCATGCCCACAGAGAGGGCTCTGAGTGCCACCTCTGGCACCTGTGCCATAGGTTCATCACCACTGCACTAGTATGTCGATGTTTGCTGTCTCTGACTATGGAGATTCTCATTAGCAGTCATGGCTAGTCTGCATTGATGGACCTATCCTTCATGAATCTGTTAGTCCCCTTTCAAAGCCATCTATGATAGTGGCCATCACCGTGTCCACTGGCAATGAATTCTCTTTCCTAATAACCCACAACATTAAGTCTGCCTTTTTCATCCCCACATCAAGCTATCCATTATATCCCCAAGATCTCTTTCCTTCTCAGTGTTGGCCAGTGGACCCCATCAGCATATATTTAAGTTAGAATTGTTCTTCCAATGCAGATCACCTTGTACGTCTCTGCACTGAGATCCATTCAATGTTGAAAGATCCTCATGGCCCCCTTCACTATCTCCTATGTCTTTCACCCTCCCAAATAATTTGGTATCATTCAAAAACTTGGCGAGTACAATGGCCACTAGTCAGTACATGACTGCTAAGCTTATTCATCAGGAGTCTTTGGTTAGTTACCTTGTCAAAAGCCTTTTAGAAGTCCAAGTATACAATGGCTACCAAGTATACAAGGGCTACCCTTATCCACATATGTGTTAACCTCCCCTGGAAAATTTGACTCTGTCCCCTTCTATCATAGTCTTCTGCCAGCCCATGAAGACTTTTCTGTTGTATCTGGTGTTTCCTCATTGATTCTTCTTCCTGTTTCATATGTCTATGTTTGTTTTAATTGTTTCTAATTGCTTGGTATATATATTTGTTATATGTGTTTTTAACTTATTTTAATGGTTTTATATTTTGCCATTTTGAGGACCTTAAGCGGGTTGGAAAGAACCTACTCAAAGAGCTCCAAAAGGTTGGTGAGGCAGAAGCCATGCTGATTTTCCCTTGGCAGGCTGTGTTCCTCTATGCGCTTAATAATCGTAACTTTAGTTACAGTTTCTACTAATTTTCCTGGAACAGATGAAGATAAATTGCCTGTAACTTCCTGGATCCCCTCTAGACCCCTTTTAAAAAAGAAAAACTGGTGCAATCTTTGTTCCTTTCCAGTCCTCCAGAACAGAGGCTGTTTTTAGTGACAAGTTGCATATAGTGGTTAGTAAGACAATGGTAGCATTAGCCTATCAGCCAATGCTACAATCCAGCAGCTGAAGACTCCTGACAGATCTTTGAGCACATCAGTGGCTGAATGAAAGCTCCCACGGGCTGGTAGTTGTCCCTGGGAATTTAGCTAACGTGAGCAAGCCAACTTCCCCATGCCCAACACCACCTTTAAAGGAAGCTCACAACATTCCATGCCTTTTGGAGCATCCTCAGTATCCCTTCAAGTTTTTCTTTGTTTGCATGGTCTTTTTTTTGTGTGTTACAAATTTACATACAGGGGAGTTTGGATGTGCAAGAAACTACCTTGTTCGTAGGTGGCCCCGTTGCACTGCTGTGCCAATAGGTGCTTAATCATCAGCGTTCCTATGTGAAGTGGCAATAAATATGAACAAAAGCCAGAGTCCTAAATATATTAATGTAGCTTAAAAAAAGAAAGTAAATGAAACAAAGAAATAAAACATCCTATCAAATGTACCTGAAAGAATCCTCCTCCATATGAACTTCCAAAGGTGCTCTGAGCATGAGCTGGAGACTCACTCAGAGTGCCTTCTTGGTTTAGGTGAGGTGAGTCCACAAGAAGCAGGACTCTTTCTGTTGTGGCACTCCATTTCTAAAATACCTTATCCTTTCAGGCCTGCACCATGGATTCCCTTCTGGCCTTTAGAAAGCAGGTGATTTTTTTAAAAATTGGTGATGGAGTTTTCAATTTCCATAGGTTTATGCATGATTCTTATGTTAGATTTTATCAAGTACTGTTATTTTTATTTATTTGTTTAAAACATTTTAATGCTGCCTTTCCACCTGATCAGGGTCTCCAAGGATTTTGTTACTTTTATATGAATATTTTTTAAAAACTCCCAAGTGGAGGTAAAGAGGGATACAAGTATATTGAATTAATAAATATTTGAATGTATTTATTTATATAATCACAGGAAAATTACAGTGCATAAATGCACAGAATTATCCTATTAAAATTATTCAGCCACTTTAGTTGAGTCTGCCCTACTGGATTGGAAAACAAATAAAAGAATACTCACAAAAGGTAATTAAATTATGAATTTATATGTGTGGAGTGAGTGAATCACATTGATAAAACTATATACTCCTGTTTTATTTCAGTCCTAATTTTGTACTATGTTGAAAAGCTACCTATTTAGATGAGCTTTGCTAACTGTAAATCTTATCCTGATGGAATGTGGGTACCTAGAATACTTTCTGCCTGTGCCACAATACAGTGTGGATGATATGGGTTAATTGGATGATATGGACTAAATGGATTATTGGAGTACCTAGCAAATCACATTAGAAATCATTAACATTTCTGTATTTCTCAGCAGGAAGAAGAGCTCAGAATGTTGCCCAGCTGCATTTCCTGGGAATATGTTGTGTAAGAAAACAGACATTTAATATTTTAAATGCAAATGCTTCTGTTTCTCTGTCTCTCTGTCTCTCTCTCCCCTGAAATTCTTGCAATGCCGAGATCAGCAGTTGAGTTCCATGAAAAAAGACAGGTATTGTCCATTTTTAGCTATGAAATGGCTTGCACTCATAGAGTTTAATCATACTGAACTGCAGAATGAATTCATGGGATGGATTTTTGCCATCATCCCTTTCTCAATAGTGGTCCCTGTACCCCTCCTGGCATCTGGGGGCTAGAGCTAGAAGATATAATATCAGTAGATATAATCTCTTCCCATAATTCCAGTGCCTCGTCCCACATCATTCCCAAAGTTCTTCAAACCTTACCAGTGGTTTGGGGGAGGGGTGCAGTGAGTTGCAATGAGAAGGGTGAGGTGGCATAAATCTCCTCCATGAACTTGCTATTTATGGTTCTGTAGTTCTAACCCATCTACATTTGCCTTCTATAGCCAATAAAGGAGGTGTTTTGTACACAGTCACTGAGCCTAGGGACACTAGCCTCCTCATGGGACCTGGGAATTCCCCAGAATTTCAGCTCATCTTCAGACTACAGAGAACAGTTCCCCTGAAGAAGATGGATGCTTTAGAGCAGTGGTGGCACAGGTGCCAGAGGTGGCACTCAGAGCTCTCTCTGTGAGCACGCATGCCATCGCCCCAGCCAGGCCCAGACCATCATTAAAGTGTCGAATTCTCTGCCAAATAATTTTAAGTAAATGAAAGCATTTGGGATTGTTTCCTTACTTTGTTTGGATCATCTTAAGTTGATGTATGAGTTGTTTTTTCTAAAGTAAAACCTCAGCATTCAGGTTAAATTGCCGTGTTGGCACTTTGCGATAAATAAGTGGGTTTTGGGTCGCAGTTTGGGCACTCGGTCTCTAAAAGGTTCGCCATCACTGCTTTAGAGGGTGGACTCTATGATATCTACCCCACTGAGGTCCCTGTCCTCCACAAGCTCCATCCGCAAACTTCCAGGATTTCCCAACCTGGATCTGGCAACCCTAACTGGGTCAGAGCACAGAAGGTTTATATTTAGGTACAAGCCCAAACTGAAAGGTACTCTAGGCATGGAAAGTTCGAGCCAAATTTACCATTTTAATTTCAGTATTACAAATTTGGATTTTGATAAGTGGATATCCACATGAAAATGCAAATAGTTTAATTTTACATTTCCGTAATCATGTATCAAATTCTGAACTGGGCCATAGAGTGTGGACTGATAGATCAGCAAAATGAAGATAGGGACAGGTAAGGAGGATTGCTCCACAAACTGGATGGAAGGCCCACCTTTGCAGAAAATCTGAAATCAACCCCCCCCAAAAAACCCCTACATCTGGGAATTAAAACTCCCAAAATAACAGAAACTATACCTGTAGCTTTAAGAAACGTCATCTGTCATGTCCCCTGATGGAGGAAAACTCACCAGGGACAGACTGAGCTGCAACCACTGGAGACTCACTATCCACAACACTTGGCCTGGCCCTGCAGCCCCTTCACACCAGGTCCTGGCCCAGCAGTGGCAGCCATTGTGCAACAGGGTCCAGCCTGGAGGCCACCATACAACTGGGCCCAGCCTGGCTGCAACAATGACCATCATGCAACTAGGTCTGGCACCACCTGGCATCAACAGTGGCCACCACACAACTGTGCCTAGCCCAGCAGTAGGGTAAAGTAGTCTAGGAAATGAAGATCCTGGAGATCTCCCAGAATTGCGATTCATCTCCAGATTACAGATATCAATTAATCTGGATTTTCTGGAGGGTGTACTTTATGCCATTGTAACCCAATGAGGTATTGCCCCCAAACTCTTCTCTCCCCAGGCTCTACCCCCACATTTCCAGGAATTTCCCAGCTCAGAGTTGGAATCCTACCCAGTAGTAGCAGTGTCCATCATGCAACAGCACTCAGCCCAGCACTAGAAGCCATCATACAACTTGGCCAGACTTTTCCCAGAGAGGGATTATCAGAGGAGGGAAGTGGGGAAAGCTGAAGGTAGATTGGATGGTGGGTGGGGAGAAGAGAAGGAAGCAGGAAAAAGCTTTGGGGACTGCTAGAGTAGGGA
>NW_015168666.1:551842-566779 GCF_001447785.1 Gekko japonicus | reverse complement strand
TAAAGGTAAAGGTTCCCTTGCTCGAAAGCCAGTCAAATCCGACTCTAGGGTAGCGGTGCTCATTTCCGTTTCAAAGCCGAAGAGCCAGCGCTGTCCGAAGACATTTCCGTGGTCATGTGGCCAGCATGACTAAACACCAAGGCACACAGAACGCAGTTACCTTCCCACCGAAGTGGTACCTATTTATCTACTTGCAATTTCTTGCTTTCAAACTACTAGGTTGGCAGGAGCTGAAACTAGAGATGGGAGCTCACTCCATCATGTGGCACCCGGGTCTCGAACTGCTGAACTACTGACCTTCCACAGCCTTCAGTTCAGCATCTTAACCACTTGAGCCACTGCAGCTCCAGGGAATTAATTATTAGCTATACACAAAAGAGACAATGCTATCAATACCTGGCTTCTGACAAGATGTCTCATCTTGATAAACAAAGAATAGCAAATGGGTTGATAATTGAGTAGGTGACCAATTGAACTGTTGCTTAGCTCATAATCTTCAACACAGAATGCAAATGTAACTTTCAGTATATTGGGAAATGGACAGTTCATGTGCTGTGTAGGTGGGAAAGGAGCAAACAATTTTGCCTCATAATAATTAGTATGATCATTCAACAGCAAGGCAAACACTCTATCAGACTGGGAAGATAAAAGAAGGGTATGAAACTTACTTTTAGTACTATAAAGAGTATTTAAAACACATCCACTGAATGTGGTCTTTAGAGACTTTACTTTAGCAGTACATGTCCTCCACGTGCTGCTCAAATAGTAGAAGAAACCTCTGGTCACATGATAACCCTTGTAGTAAGAAATTTACATCATTTCAACTAATGTCTTAAGGACAAATTTAATTTAAGGACAAATTAATCTGCCAATTTTTTTAAAACCAGTAAACTGGGGGAAAGGAGGCTGATAGTCTAACAGAAATAATATTGAAGCATTCATGATAACCATTAATGAGACAGAAGAGAAAACACATGTTTACTCTACAAATGTAAACCAGATCAAACTGTCTTGGCTACTCCCTTAAACACATTTGGGGACGGCAGTTATTTAGCTGGGCTAGCAACTTACTTGCCAATATTCTCCAGTGTCATTCAAGGGAGCTATGTGTTTTAGAGAGTAGTTTGCCCTGTTGAAATGCAGGATTGCCACAAATTGCTGGATCAGGTTCTTCTTTTGCTACTTGATGAACTGCACAAAAATTATCCATGATGTTTTACAACATGTGGTTAAGAAACGATGCTACTGCACTATGTATTTGCACTGCACACATGCCTTTTCTGCCAAGACAATCAGAGAAGGCTAACCTATTAGATAACAGTCAAGATTAAATAGCCCTAAACTAGCTATGGCCATCTTTCTTCTTCTTCATAAGACAAAACAGCCTGCAGTGTAAAGAAATTTATTTATTTATTTACAGAATTTGTATCCCACCTTTCTGCCCACACCATATAGGGCTTTAAATGTCAGCACCAGCACCTTGAATTATGTCTGGAAACAAATTGGTAGCCAGTGAAGATGGAACAAGACTGGAGTGATATGGTCCCTACAGCCCAGTCCAGCCAGCATCCTGGCTGCAGCAGTCTGCACCAATTCAAGTTTCTGGATACTTTTCAAGGGCAGACCCACATAGAGTACATTGGACCAGTCTAAGCTAGATGTAACCAGGGCATGCACCACAGTGGCCAGATCTTTTCTGCCCAGCTGCAGCAGTCTTAACCAGTCAAAGCTAGTAAAAGGCACTCCTGGCCACAGTTGCCACCCACTTATCCAGCAGTAGAGAAGAAGAGAGAAGAGATTGAATGTATACCCCGCCCTTCACTACCCAAAGGTGTCTCAGAGTGGCTTACAAACTCCTTTCCCTTCCCCTCCCCACAACAGACACCCTGTGCGGTAGGTGGGGCTGAGAGAGCTCTTGACAGAAACTGCTCTTTTTCAAGAACAGCTGTGCCAGAGTTATGGCTTGCCCAAGGTCATCCAGCCAGGTGCAAGTGGAGGAGTGGGGGATCAAACCCGGTTCTCCCAGATTAGAGTCCGCACACTTAACCACTAGACCAAACTGGCCTGGGTCCAAGGGCAACCCCAGACTACAAACCTGTTCCTTCAAGGGGCATGCAAACCCATCGAGAAATGGTGACACTTTAAATCCTGGGTCAGACTTTCCAGTCACCAGTAGCATTTCTGTCGTGTTGCGATTAAACTTCAGTTTATTAGCCCACACAACAGAGTCAAAGTAATACATTCCTGCATGTGCGCACACATATATGCAACACAAAATCCATGTGTTTTGTTCAAATGCATACATTTTCTTTATGAATTTTATAAACCTGTTACTTTTTTTTATTACTGGACTTTGCTATAATATATAGTTTACAGTACAATAGGTTTGACAATGTCGACAAAACCCAGGCCCTGGAATATATAAAATGAGTTAAAAAAATATTGGTTTATCAGTTTATATTTGTCTACAGTGGTAGCAATATAAAATCTATCTTATTACTGTTTGCAACACCATAACCATTTCCTTTCTGCTCTCTGTTGTAGACTATTTCTGTGAATAGCGATAAAGCAGAAATGGACATTGTGGGTTTAAACAACATTTTTCTTCCTTTATTTTTTTTTAAAGGATGCACACAACTTGGCTTTCTTTTGGTAACTGCAGTGTTTTCCTCCAGAACAAGGCCTGTCATTCGGAGAATCCATGGTAGTCTAACCTGTGGTGAATATATAACTGTTGAAATTACCCCAGAGGCCATTAAATGGCTGGTAAGGTTCTGGAGGAAAACAGCACATGGGAAATGAAATAATAAAAGAAATAGTTTGTCATTCATTAAATAGACCCACACGGTCAAGAGACTAAAATCTCCCAACTCTCCACACAAAAGGGAAAATCCATTTTATAGGGTTGCCAGCCCCCAAGTAGGGCCCAGGCCAGAGTTGGCAACCTTATCCAGCTACCTGCCTACCCAAAGTCAACCTGCCCCAAAGCACTCAGTTTTACCCCACAGACTAGCATAGATTACTGTGATGTTTCCTTACCCCCTTTCTTCGCAGGAGTGCATCAAAGTGTCTCAGAATCAGTGCCCAATGATCACACAAGTAACCACCTCACTCATTTTCCATTTTCACACAGGATTTTCCTCTATTTACACCCTTAGCCAGCCATCCTCTACCCCGGTGCCTAGCTCCTGTAGGTTATCAGACAGTCTTGCTGTGCAACAAGATAGTCCTGTAGATTCTGTTGTGAATTTCCTGTATTGTGCGGGGGGGGGGGGGACTAGATGACTCTGGAGGTTTCTTCCAACTCTATGAATCTATGATTCTATGACTGCCTGCATGACTGTATCACACCTGTTAACATCTGAAGTTCATTGGTCTAAAATAATTGCAGGGTACTCAAGGTTAAGAGTGGGCACAAACCAGCTCATGAACTAAAGTTCATGGTGAATTCTGGGTGGTTTGTGGTTCACAAAGTAAAGTTCTTGGCAGGTCAACCACCACAAACTTTCCACAGATTTTCAAGCTGTTCGTGGAGGTTCATGCTGGTTTGTGAGTGAAGACATTCCCAGATAGACTTTCTCCACTCAATCAAAATGTTTACAGACCTTTAGAGCAACAACTTGGAGGGGATGTAGAGGAATATATGGGGGAGGTCCCCAGTGACTTTGATGTCTCCAGCTTGTATAGGATCCATTCTATACACTCCTCAACCTGTGCCTGTTAATGTTCAGGAAGTTCAGGAGTGTATAGAACAGATCCTGCACAAGCTACAGATGCCAAACTCACAGGGGATGTCCGGCTGATTCCACCTGCCCTCCAAGTTTGGTGAGGATTAGATTTACGGGGTCCAAGTTATGGGACCTCAAAGAAGGTGCCCCCAGAAAAGTGCACTCTGGGGGAATGACAGGTGGCATGACAACTTCCTTGTGCAGGGGAAGATATGAATGGTTCTATTGCCATCACAGACAAGAAATGCACAAGACGGCTCTCAGCCTGTCAGGATATCAGTAGAACTATACAATGGTAAACCTACAACTGGTCCAAAATGGAGCAGCGCAATTATAGGTAGGGGCAAATTGCCAACAATGTATTATTTTCCTCAGTCAGCACTGGCTACTAGTTTCTGAGCCCAAGTTGAAGTGCTGTTTGCAACCTTTAAAGTTCTGAACAGCCTTGGTCCCCAAGGATATCTCAAGGATAGCCTTCTCCACTCAGGGAGTAAGGTGCTCTCTGAAGTACAATGAGAACCAATGAGAAAGCTGGCCTTCCCCGCAGTGATGCCACAGCTCTGGAAAACCCACCACTACCTGTCTGAGAAGACTCATCCCTCCTCCTTCGCTAGCATCTATCACATCCTGAATCTTATCCTTTTTGTGAAGGCCTTTGTTGAACATACTGCTATTTAGTGCTTGGGCTGTGGTGTGCTTTCTTAATGATGCTGTTTTTTAAAACTACTATAGTTTTTAACAATGCTGATAAGAGAAGAAACTAGAGACCATGTTGTTGGCCAGAGGCTTTGTTTTTATTTCAACACTGTGAATTATGTCTTTTAAAGAGTAGTTCACTTAAAGGGCCCTTTTTGTGATGGGAGAATGGGATAGAAATATTATAGATAAGCAGAGACAGACAGACACACACACACATACACTGCTCACTCACTCAATATTTTAAAGAATGCTTCTCTAACCATTGGCTATTTTGTTGCTTTGTTTATTTTCCCTGCGAAAGCAATTTGGTACATTTCTGTTTTACAAATAATGGCACATACTAGATCAAAAATGCTAAAATTCTGGTTCCAGCAAATTACACAGCTAATTAAGTCTAATTTCAATAATTCTCTAAAGCACCATTAATAAGTCTTTGGGTTCTTATGTTCATTTCATATACAGAACAACAGATGATGCATCATCATATTGATTTTTTAGCTCTTCCTCCTGTATTTATTTGGGGGTAACAGGTACCTTAGAGTGCTGTCTCCTAAATAACATTGCAACTTATTTCCTGCTCATTCAGCAGTGCTATCCCAAGCAAGCTTCACTGAAATGAATGGAGCTGCATAGACCTACCGCTTGAGAGAGGAATCGGAAAAGACAAACTTTGCTGCCATTTTTGTGCATGTGTAAGTCTGGTTCAATTTGAGACTATTTTTTAAAAGATTTACACAGCATCATACTCATATAAACAAGTGCAGAATTCAGCACTACAGGTTGTAAATTTGGACTTCAGCATACTTCCATGAAAGGAAGAAGCAAGGAAATTGTTTTCACAATCAGCCTGGGTCTTGAGAAACCATCTTGTATAAATATTTTAGTGCCAAAATAAATGGTAAAGCATTTGCAGGGGAAAAATTGCAGATTGCAGATCATCCTTTTTACTGGCTGCTTTTAGCAACACTTTTCTTGAGCAGAATAATACTGCAGGGTACATGTATCCTCTGGATACCCAGCCTCTTCAGTGATAGGCATTGGCCATCTTACGGAACGTTATGGCATTGGTTATCAGGGTTCAGTTCAGTATGTGTTTTATGTGGGAAACACCACAGTCAAAGGCCAAATATTACTGAAGCAGTTTCTTCAAGTGTTTCCACATGGGTATTTTGCCCTGAGTTCGATGCTATTGGGAAGTAGCCATTGTTCCAGTTTCCCCATAGCACCTTGATGCATTTCTGCACCTCTTGGGGTTTCCCCAGCTTTTATCTGATCTTTCCCAATCCAGCTTTGCTCCAAAGTTTTTTGAAAGATCTCAGCATATGGGTGGGAAAGTTTGGATTTCCTCAGTCCTGCCCACACAAAAGCCATTTTCCTCACAGCAGCCATTTCTTCTCCCTGTCACTGGATATTTTTTTCTGTTTTAAAATATGAGCAACTGAATAGCATTGAATTTATATACTATTATCCCAATATCCCAACACGTGTAAGACTCTAGCCCTTTTCACTGAAACGATATAATGGGTAATGGTATTATCTCTGCAAGGAAAGGGTTACTTTAAAAATGAAAACTGGTAATTCTGAGGACATGATATCTAATATTAATATAACAGTATATCAATATAATGCTATTCAGTATCTTATACAAAAAAACCCTCCCAGGAACATTGCCATGTGGAAGCTCTGTTGCCACTGTGCTGTATTAGCAACCACAGCAGCAGTGGGGAAAACAGACAAGCTTGTCCCTACGTGGAAAACACCTTTAAATAGGGAGACGTAATCCTAAAGCAACGGTTAGCTCTTAATGATTTCCAGTCTTCCTTATCTATTCTCAAGACATTTCAGAATCCAGAGACAGACACAATTGAAACTGGGAGTAATTCCGAAAGCTGTTGTAAGAGACTGTAGAAATGTACCATAACTTTTTTCTTTTTCAGTGAGGACTGGGAATGATTTTAAATGGTGCAAGTTTATCTTTTCATTTTTAAATCCATTCTAGAGTGTGTTGGGTGGATTTGCAGAAGGGTCTTTGAGTGACAGGAGGGGAGAAAGAGACAGGAAGCAAGGGAGGCAGAAAGCAAATATCTTGTGCTTTGTTTTTTGAGAACTTCCATGTAATGTCCCAAGTGGAAACTGCATGTGTCTCCCCATCGCACTAGGATGTGCAAGATGTCACATGGCAGAAGCTCAGTATTAGACAGAGTGCAAAGAAGGATGGAAATCAAAAAGCTTTGAGTCACTCATATTTCCTGTCCTCACACATCCAGTAATGTTTGCAACCATCACAGATATGGTTCAAGATGTCATATTTCCTGAATGCCAAACCATGGTTTGGAGATTCGGATTGCAACATTGACTCGTTTGCTCAACCCCACACTCTCACACACAGATTCCCCACCATCCCCTCCTTCTCTTCATTGCTTAAATCATAATTTGCTATTATATCCAAATCTAGGTGAGCTATATGTCAGCTATGCTGCCATGATGTTTATGGGCGAGAGTGCAGCTGCTTGACCTGTGTACCAACTGATTCCTTCGTCCTTGCTTATCTATGACCTTGCTAGCTAGTTGTCTGTGTAGTGTCTTCCCATCTATTACCCGTGGGATAGGTTTCGATTCCCAGCTTTGGCTTCAACAGCCTGGGGCCCCATTCTCCCATGCGCGGGAGTGAGGCCGATTGGCCTAGGAGTGTGTGGGGGGGGGTGCGTATGAATACCTTATATCCCATTATGCTTGTAGGAAAGTAGCCATTCCTAACAGTGCCGATGTTACTGCCTCTATAGCTCTTATAATAAAGTATAACCTTATGTTAAGCGTGTACTCTTTTGTTTGGCTGTGGAACCTGACACTGTAGTTGTTGGTGGGAAGTGCAACCCAGAGACAAGCAGAGGTGGTTTGACATCGCCTGCCTCTGCATAGCGACCCTGGACTTCCCTGGTGGCCTCCCATCTAAATAATAATCAGGGCCAACCCTACTAAGCTGCTGAGGTTGGATGAGCTCTGCTAGCCTGGGCCATCCAGGTCAGGGCAGCTATGGTTAGATCACCTAGAGTTTGAAACCATGGTTGGATGGGGTTTTGCAAACCATGGAGCTGGACAATCATGTTTAGTACTAGGTACAACTAGCCCTGATTTGAACGTGACAGGAAACTATGGTTACAGAAACTATGGCTGAGTTCAGACTGGCAGTTTGGCCCGATACAGGCACGTTTCACAAACTGATTAAAGGGGCCGGTTCACACAGCCACAGCTGTCAGGCATTCCCCAGCCGTACTCAGCCCGTCCTATGACGATTCCCTACTGCGTTAAAAAAGTACCAGGTGAAAGCCGTAGCAAACCCTGGAGGGCGCGTTGATCCCACTTACCGGAAGTGTGCACGCTAAAAGCCGTAAACAAGCTGCATTGCTGTGGTGCTGCACCTATGCGCATAGGCGCATGTCGCCGGAGTGGGGGAAAAGCCACTTACAGCCGCGCCTCCACCAGGGGTGGGCCAACAGTGTGAATGCTCCCTTGCACCTCCTCCCCAGTATGCTCTCACATCAGTGCAACTGGGAATCCCCGGCACAACTTGGTCCGGGTCTTTTTGCCCCGCCTACCTCGCACTTCATACTGCCGGTCTGTCCTCAGCCTATAGAGGGGAAGGGACAATTTGCTCAAGAACTGGGAAGTGAGACTGATAGAAGAGAACACATAAGCCCTTACCCCATTCCAGATTTCTGAACCATCTTTTGGGGTGACATCTGAACCAGACCATAGCCTGCCTCATCAGCCATTTCAGTGCCAATTTCAGTTGATACCAATCCCACACAATCTTCAGCAACCTTTTTCCAGAGTGTCATTTGAAAATCCTAAAGCCTAGGCAAAGGGGGGGAAATGTCACAAACCCTACTGGCATTTGACCAACACAACAACAGTAATGATAAAAAGCAAAGTCACATTTGAGGTTTTTTTTCCTTGTTAAGAGAGTGAGTTTAAATAAGTTATGGTTTTCCTAAACAATTGTTGTTGAAGAAAATATCATTTGTCAAGAATGAGGTGCATCCTGTAGCCATAACCTGCAGTGGATAGCAGAACTGTGGGGTATTGTTTCTTTAACCAGCCTGATAGGTAACATGATAGTAGACTTAGCAGAGGAGAAAACAAAATATGCGCTGGGTCATGGGAGTTCACCCACCCGTGTTAGAATTTCATTCAACTGGAGCAGGCAAATTATTTGCAACACCATTCAGAAGTAATCATGATAGGAATTCAGGTCACTCAGCAAAAGAGGTTACACTCAAATATTAGAGTTGTCACCTAAAGCAAAATTTCAAGCAAATGTGAGAGTTCGTCCTCAGGTGAAACATTCAAGAAATATTACCAGAAACTAAGAAAGTAGACTAATGATATTTCTCAAGAGAGTTCAGTTCATCCCTAGGTCATCACCAGATTTCACCAAAAGCGAAATTTGACTGGGTATGAAGTTTCTCCTCAGGCAGAACATCTGAGCTATTTCAAGGGAAGCTAATAAGTTTCCATAAAACTAGTGAAATGCCTCAGAAGGTTTCCTTTATATCCCATATTTGAATCTGTGAATATGTAACACTTGTGTTGAGCTAACACAGAGAGTAAGACCACAGGTCCATCTTGCCCTGTACTCTGACAGGCCATGTCTCTGCAGGATCTCTGGCAGAAGTGTTTCACAGTTGTAGCACCAAGGATCCTTTTATGAATGCAAAGCATGTGCTCTACCACTACAGTCCCTTCTACAAATATTTATCAAATGCAAAAATATATGACATATATGGAATTCTGCTACCAGTGAGAGATCCTCAACTGAATGACTACAAGCTATTACCACCAAATAAGTTAAAATATGCATAGGGGGCCAAATAAATTCAAGATTATGTCTAGTTTTCACTGAAGTAGTAAACGTGTGTCTGGACTGTCCCACTTCAGACCTCATGAAGAGGCCCATGTAATTACATTCTTTTCCATATCAAAAGGAATCCTTTAGCATAGCATACAGTTTTCTATGCATTGAGGATTTTTGTATAGAAGGATATCGGGCTATGTGATCTCCCTCCTATAGTCTGAAGCAGGACACAGGCATCCTATACCTCCTTGGTGAGACCTGACACACATCAAAACTAAGAATAGGGAATATATGAGTCCCACCCTGGAACCTTTAACAGTCCATAATACTTTTATCCCATCCTTCCACAAAAGAGCTCAGGCAGCATACATTGTTCACTGTCCGTCCCCCCCATTTTACCTTCCCAACAACCCTGGGCAGTGTGTGACTGGCCAAGGTCACCCTTCCTGTATCAGCAGGGATTTGAACCCAAATATCCCTGGCTCTAGTCTAACCACTACACTTATTGGCTTGTTGGACTTACCAAAATGTTATGCCTCACCAGCAAGCAAAATGTTATGTTTTCACAAGTCTCTTCTGCCAGGAAAAATGAAAAATGACTGAGAGGGAAAATTGGAATGGTCATAAAATTCTATTACTCAGCTCAAGAAGTATCTTTCCCACCATTCCCTTTTTTCACACAAATCAGATCACAAAAAGAATTAGTGGTGTAGTTTTTACTACATTGTAAAGTCTATGAAAATTCTCAAATACTATCCAACTCAATGTTAGTAGGTATAAACCCCAGACAAGCAAGATACCAGAGGTGTAAACATGGTAACTCAACTATTACCTAACAAAGGTAAGAGTCTCCCTCTCTAGAAAGACTTAAGGGATAGAACTGTCCCTTGGGAGAAACTCAAGGCACAGCCAAGCTGAAGAAGAAGGTGTGGAATGGGATGTGTCACATTTTTAATTAAAATTTCAGTCCTGATCTGAAACTGCATTTGCAGATGAATGTCTCCAGAGAGATATGTAAATAAATGCTTGGAAAGAGATGATAGAAAATGCTACATTTGTTTCATGCTCTTTCAAGGATTTTTTCCAATTTAAAAGACAAGAATCTTTATGCAGAAGTTCTCTAGGAAAAATAAGAGAGTACCCTTACATAGCACCTGAACTTCATGTGAGGATATCCACATTATAAATGCTGCCACACAATTGGTCACCCCACTTCCCCAAGGGCCCTAGCATGGGCAGGCAAAGGATACACTTTACTAGGGTCCAGAGATCCAGGGGGCCCAACCAATCCAGGCTTTGACACTATACAATGAAGAAACAAAGTGAGGCTAAATTGTAGATTATAAATAAGGCTATTTATGAAAACTTAGAAAGCAAATCTAAGCTGGTTTACTCAAAGGTGTTGTTGTTCAGTCACACAGTCGAGTCTGACTCTTCGCGGCCCCATGGACCAGATCACACCAGGCCTTCCAGTCTTCCGCCGTCCTCTGAAGTTTGCTCAATTTCATGTTCGTTGCATCTATGACACTGTCTAACCATCTCATCCTTTGCCGTCCCCGTCTTCTTTGACCTTCAATCTTTCCCAGCATCAGGGTCTTCTCCAGTGAGTGCTCCCTTCTCATTTGGTGGCCAAAGTATTGGAGCTTCAGTTTCATTATCTGGCCTTCCAGGGAACAGTCAGGGTTGATTTATTTTAGGATTGACTGATTTGTTCTTCTTGCAGTCCAAGGGACTCTCAAGAGTCTTCTCCAGCACCATAGCTCAAAAGAATCTATTCTTCGGCGCTCGGCCTTCCTTATAGTCCAACTCTCGCAGCCATACATGACTACTGGGAATACCATTGCTTTGACCATGCGGACTTTTGTTGGCAGGGTGATGTCTCTACTTTTTATCATGCTGTTTAGGTTCGCCATCGCTTTCCTCCCAAGGAGCAGGCATCTTTTAATTTCATGGCTGCTGTCACAGTCTGCGGTGATCTGGGATCCCAGGAACGTGAAGTCTGTCACTACTTCCAAAACTTCCCCTTCTATTTGCCAAGGAGTGATGGGGCCGGATGCCATGATCTTAGTTTTTTTTATGTACTCAAAGGTAAGCTCATTTTATTCAATAGGGCTTATTCCCAGAAAGATATTCACAGTATTGTAGACTTAGTTTCCTGTATCTATAGCATGTACCTTAATAGGATGTCCAAATTTTGTGAGATTTGAGAGCACCAATATTAGAACAAGTGCAACTAATTGTTATCAAAGTGTGGACACAGAGCACTCTTCCCATTGTAAATCTTTTTACAAAGATATCACCTCCCTATGGAACCCTGGGTGATAACCATACTATTAGCTGATGAGGACCCTGAAACGACTCGCTTGGTGGCAAAATATCTTTCAATAGTGCTATTTTTAAAGCGGCTTTGAAATGTTATGAGTACCTTTTGTATACAATTTTAAAATTTTAAAACTAATTTCCATAATATCATGGGATTTTATAGAATTCATTGAAGTTTATAAAATGTGGTTTGATGTTACTGATTATGTTTACTAGCTTTTATTGTAAAGGCGTTCTGTCTAAATTTCTTGTAATTTTATGTAATGCATTTTATATTTGTTGTTTGCATGTTTGGCTTAAGACCTCGGGTCAATGAAGCTAATAAATGAAATGGAAATGGAACAAGTGCAACTAATTGTTATCAAAGTGTGGACACAGAGCACTCTTCCCATTGTAAATCTTCACAATGAATTTGCCTATTTATAAAATCTTTGACTTTGCACTTGTCTGATAGAATAAAAATAAATCAAACTATTTTCAGAATAATGCCATAGGACCAATTTAAAAATGCCATCAAGCTTCACGGCATTCTTCTTCAAGCTGAATGTTAAGTTAACCAAAAATAGCAACAAGGGGGGGAGAGGGGTGTGGGGGGCATGGTAGGAGAGCCCCTTTCTAGGTTATGGTGTTGTGGCCAAACACCCCACTCCTCTGTCTTGCCCCCTGAGGCATCTGGACACCAGCAGCTATCTCCGTCTCTGCCCAGCCATCTGCCACTCTCCCAGCTTTTCCTGACCTCAGAAGAATTTTCTCTCCCTCCTTCAGTACCAATGCCAACAATTAGCTTTTGTAAGAATTACCCACTGAGAAGGCCAGTGTTCCGAGTTCCCCTTCCCTGCACTGCTGTTCTAAGACCTCACCTTGTGCCCGTGCCTCCTACTGCCCAATGAGTACTTATCACTTGGACAGTTTACTGTACTTGCACACCACTGAGGAATTAGCAATTTGCCATCTGACTGCCTCCCTTCCCTGGAGCCTGTTTTAAATAGCATGTTCGAATGGTGGGAGTCTATGGGTATATAAACAACTACTGGTATTCAAAATTATTTTTAAAATTATTTAAAAGGAAATATCTATATGCATACTCACAGCAAAACAACAGATTGAGCAAGGAATTCAAAAGAAAGGGGTAAACACACAGTTCCTATGTCCCTCACTCTGTATACATGCCCTAGCTACTCTTATTCTAAGGCAGGCTCTTTAACTTAGAAGTTACAGTGTTTTAAAAGTTACAGTGCCTCCCATTACTTTGGTATCTTTGTACAGGCAGGCAACCCCTCACGTGGCAATGGTGGCCAGCAGGAGCCCAGGTGTGAAAACTCAATCTTCCTAGATGGAATCAGCCAAAGAGACCTTCCCCCAGCATGCTAAGGGGCTATTTTATCTCTGTTCACCAACTCCCTTTTCGGTCAAAGAGGCCTTTCCTGAAATCTCCTGGAAGATGCGTTTTAGCATCTTAAACCTCCCAAGTGCCCATCCCCTTCTAGGTGTCAGCTTCCAGTTGAAGGTGTGAGCTGATCATCAAATTGTGTCTAGACAGGTAGCCCATTAGCATTTCTAAATTGCTGGGCAGCAATTGATTTCCACCCTCCTGCCTGTTTTCTGCTAAAAGCGAGAAAAAACTTTTTAAAACTACAGGTGAAAGTTTTGTACAGTCCAAACCTCAAAAGTAAAATGCAGTTCTTCACAGGTGTCATTTCAGAAACAATATAAAATGTAAAAGATAAAGTTAAAGATGATGACACATCAGATGTGAAAGATGGAAGTGTTGTGGGAAAACAGCATGCGACTGCACAGGCACTGTTGTCCTTTTCCCACAATTGGAAACATTTAAGCTATTCGGACAAACATGTAGACAACAGTGACTCGGTTGATATTATATACCTGGACTTTCAAAAGGCTTTTGACAAGGTACCCCACCAAAGACTCCTGAGTAAACTTAGCATGGGATAAGAGGATGGGTTCTCTTATGGATTAAAAACGGGTTAAATGTCAGGAAGCAAAGAGTAGGCATCAATGGACAGTTCTCAAAATAGAGGGGAATAAGCAGTGGGGTTCCACAAGGATCAGTCTTGGGTGCTATTTAATTTATTCATTCTTCCCATGGCTCAGGGAAAGATGACCACACAATAAATTAATATGATCTTCCTCTAGCCAGATACTCTGGGAAGGCTAACTTTAGGCTGATCCAACCATACTTGATTCATTCACGCCACTTCTCCCATCCTTCCTCCAAGAAAGGTAGTTAACATGGCTGGGGTTATCCTATTGCTTATAGGCCAATCTCTGAGAAAAGAGTGAATGGTCCAAGATCACCTAATTAGTTTCATAGCCCAGGTCTCTCTCATCCAAGTCCAACACTCTAACCACTATACCACACTGACTAATTGAGGTAGTCCAGTCCTCAATTGCTACCTTGTTTTTCTTGGGGGGGCAGTAAATTTTCAGCATCAATGTGACTACTGCACCCCATGTGAAATATTCATCACATCAGAGAACCTCCTTTTCAATGAAATATGTTTTTAACATGGAGCCAGTACCCTTTTCAAGTGACGAGAAGGTTCAAACAAAAGACTCCCTCGATGAAAACTGAAGCGGCATTGTCCCTAGGTGAGGGCCATGCTGCCTCAAATGGGCACATTTGAATCGACCCTTGATTATATCCGCCTGCAGTTTCATGAAGGAGATTTCCCATGTGAACACAATCAGAGCGATCTGGACACAACAAAGTGCACTAAGGTCCCATTGCCGATAATGGAAGTTAGACATTTAACAGCATGGTTCAGCATCATCGACTTCCCTGGGACATAAATAGGCTGAACTTTCTATAGGTTGTCGTTTGCAATTAGGGGGGTACAAAATCTAAAGCACTTTTTGTCTGCACAATTGAAAATGAACCCAGGATGTTGGGACGCAGGACACGGTGAAGGCAGAAGGCACACTGAGAATGGCTCTGAACCAAGGTTGCTCTGCAGAGCAGTCCTTCACTACTCAAAATGTTGATGAATGGAGTTGTGAAAGTGTCCAGGGACATTGTCCCCTTGCCAGGCTCTGAGCCTTTTTTTCTGTTCTAAACACAGAGTGATGAGCATCCCTGAGAATCTGTGACAAGCGTGCTCTCAGCACCAAGGTGGTGAAAAATAAATAATTGTTCTCCTACAAGGTAATAACTGGGTAACTAAGGGATAATGAGAAGCCCAGGCTGTAATTGAGCCTAAGTAGCTATTGCAATGAAATGACTGGGAACTGAGTCTCATTACAAGTAGCCGCATGTTCTGTGCTCCTGCAGCCTCTCTGAGAACACGCACTAACAATGATGTATTTACACTGTTT